>NW_026015102.1:0-284769 GCF_020379485.1 Brassica napus
TCCACTACTTTATGTATCAAAATCAAGCTTCTTACATCGCGATTCATCCTGGTTTGATTAGAATGACAAAGAAGCTGTCATATTCCAAACAGGAAACTGGGATCACCTGATTTGAAAGTGGGATAGCTTCTTCTTCATCCTAACTCCTATGAGATTTATTCAGCTTCCTGGTGATTCTCCACTACTTTATGTATCAAAATCAAGCTTCTTACATCGCGATTCATCCTGGTTTGATTAGAATGACAAAGAAGCTGTCATATTCCCAAACAGGAAAACTGGGATCACCTGATTTGAAAGTGGGATAGCTTCTTCATCCTAACTCCTATGAGATTTATTCAGCTTCCTGGTGATTCTCCACTACTTTATGTATCAAAATCAAGCTTCTTACATCGCGATTCATCCTGGTTTGATTAGAATGACAAAGAAGCTGTCATATTCCCAAACAGGAAAACTGGGATCACCTGATTTGAAAGTGGGATAGCTTCTTCATCCTAACTCCTATGAGATTTATTCACTTCCTGGATTCTCCACTACTTTATGTATCAAAATCAAGCTTCTTACATCGCGATTCATCCTGGTTTGATTAGAATGACAAAGAAGCTGTCATATTCCCAAACAGGAAAACTGGGATCACCTGATTTGAAAGTGGGATAGCTTCTTCATCCTAACTCCTATGAGATTTATTCAGCTTCCTGGTGATTCTCCACTACTTTATGTATCAAAATCAAGCTTCTTACATCGCGATTCATCCTGGTTTGATTAGAATGACAAAGAAGCTGTCATATTCCCAAACAGAAAACTGGGATCACCTGATTTGAAAGTGGGATAGCTTCTTCATCCTAACTCCTATGATTTTTTTTTTTCCTGGTGATTCTCCACTACTTTTTTTTCAAATTTTTTCGCGATTTTTTTTTTTGATTTTTTTTTTTTTGTGGGATAGCTTCTTCATCCTAACTCCTATGAGATTTATTCAGCTTCCTGTGATTCTCCACTACTTTATGTATCAAAATCAAGCTTCTTACATCGCGATTCATCCTGGTTTGATTAGAATGACAAAGAAGCTGTCATATTCCCAAACAGGAAAACTGGGATCACCTGATTTGAAAGTGGGATAGCTTCTTCATCCTAACTCCTATGAGATTTATTCAGCTTCCTGGTGATTCTCCACTACTTTATGTATCAAAATCAAGCTTCTTACATCGCGATTCATCCTGGTTTGATTAGAATGACAAAGAAGCTGTCATATTCCCAAACAGGAAAACTGGGATCACCTGATTTGAAAGTGGGATAGCTTCTTCATCCTAACTCCTATGAGATTTATTCACTTCCTGGTGATTCTCCACTACTTTATGTATCAAAATCAAGCTTCTTACATCGCGATTCATCCTGGTTTGATTAGAATGACAAGAAGCTGTCATATTCCCAAACAGGAAAACTGGGATCACCTGATTTGAAAGTGGGATAGCTTCTTCATCCTAACTCCTATGAGATTTATTCAGCTTCCTGTGGATTCTCCACTACTTTATGTATCAAAATCAAGCTTCTTACATCGCGATTCATCCTGGTTTGATTAGAATGACAAAGAAGCTGTCATATTCCCAAACAGGAAAACTGGGATCACCTGATTTGAAAGTGGGATAGCTTCTTCATCCTAACTCCTATGAGATTTATTCACTTCCTGTGATTCTCCACTACTTTATGTATCAAAATCAAGCTTCTTACATCGCGATTCATCCTGGTTTGATTAGAATGACAAAGAAGCTGTCATATTCCCAAACAGAAAACTGGGATCACCTGATTTGAAAGTGGGATAGCTTCTTCATCCTAACTCCTATGAGATTTATTCAGCTTCCTGGTGATTCTCCACTACTTTATGTATCAAAATCAAGCTTCTTACATCGCGATTCATCCTGGTTTGATTAGAATGACAAAGAAGCTGTCATATTCCCAAACAGGAAAACTGGGATCACCTGATTTGAAAGTGGGATAGCTTCTTCATCCTAACTCCTATGAGATTTATTCAGCTTCCTGGTGATTCTCCACTACTTTATGTATCAAAATCAAGCTTCTTACATCGCGATTCATCCTGGTTTGATTAGAATGACAAAGAAGCTGTCATATTCCCAAACAGGAAAACTGGGATCACCTGATTTGAAAGTGGGATAGCTTCTTCATCCTAACTCCTATGAGATTTATTCAGCTTCCTGGTGATTCTCCACTACTTTATGTATCAAAATCAAGCTTCTTACATCGCGATTCATCCTGGTTTGATTAGAATGACAAAGAAGCTGTCATATTCCCAAACAGGAAACTGGGATCACCTGATTTGAAAGTGGGATAGCTTCTTCATCCTAACTCCTATGAGATTTATTCACTTCCTGGTGATTCTCCACTACTTTATGTATCAAAATCAAGCTTCTTACATCGCGATTCATCCTGGTTTGATTAGAATGACAAAGAAGCTGTCATATTCCCAAACAGGAAAACTGGGATCACCTGATTTGAAAGTGGGATAGCTTCTTCATCCTAACTCCTATGAGATTTATTCAGCTTCCTGGTGATTCTCCACTACTTTATGTATCAAAATCAAGCTTCTTACATCGCGATTCATCCTGGTTTGATTAGAATGACAAAGAAGCTGTCATATTCCCAAACAGGAAAACTGGGATCACCTGATTTGAAAGTGGGATAGCTTCTTCATCCTAACTCCTATGAGATTTATTCAGCTTCCTGGTGATTCTCCACTACTTTATGTATCAAAATCAAGCTTCTTACATCGCGATTCATCCTGGTTTGATTAGAATGACAAAGAAGCTGTCATATTCCCAAACAGGAAAACTGGGATCACCTGATTTGAAAGTGGGATAGCTTCTTCATCCTAACTCCTATGAGATTTATTCAGCTTCCTGGTGATTCTCCACTACTTTATGTATCAAAATCAAGCTTCTTACATCGCGATTCATCCTGGTTTGATTAGAATGACAAAGAAGCTGTCATATTCCCAAACAGGAAAACTGGGATCACCTGATTTGAAAGTGGGATAGCTTCTTCATCCTAACTCCTATGAGATTTATTCAGCTTCCTGGTGATTCTCCACTACTTTATGTATCAAAATCAAGCTTCTTACATCGCGATTCATCCTGGTTTGATTAGAATGACAAAGAAGCTGTCATATTCCCAAACAGGAAAACTGGGATCACCTGATTTGAAAGTGGGATAGCTTCTTCATCCTAACTCCTATGAGATTTATTCAGCTTCCTGGTGATTCTCCACTACTTTATGTATCAAAATCAAGCTTCTTACATCGCGATTCATCCTGGTTTGATTAGAATGACAAAGAAGCTGTCATATTCCCAAACAGGAAAACTGGGATCACCTGATTTGAAAGTGGGATAGCTTCTTCATCCTAACTCCTATGAGATTTATTCAGCTTCCTGGTGATTCTCCACTACTTTATGTATCAAAATCAAGCTTCTTACATCGCGATTCATCCTGGTTTGATTAGAATGACAAAGAAGCTGTCATATTCCCAAACAGGAAAACTGGGATCACCTGATTTGAAAGTGGGATAGCTTCTTCATCCTAACTCCTATGAGATTTATTCAGCTTCCTGGTGATTCTCCACTACTTTATGTATCAAAATCAAGCTTCTTACATCGCGATTCATCCTGGTTTGATTAGAATGACAAAGAAGCTGTCATATTCCCAAACAGGAAAACTGGGATCACCTGATTTGAAAGTGGGATAGCTTCTTCATCCTAACTCCTATGAGATTTATTCAGCTTCCTGGTGATTCTCCACTACTTTATGTATCAAAATCAAGCTTCTTACATCGCGATTCATCCTGGTTTGATTAGAATGACAAAGAAGCTGTCATATTCCCAAACAGGAAAACTGGGATCACCTGATTTGAAAGTGGGATAGCTTCTTCATCCTAACTCCTATGAGATTTATTCAGCTTCCTGGTGATTCTCCACTACTTTATGTATCAAAATCAAGCTTCTTACATCGCGATTCATCCTGGTTTGATTAGAATGACAAAGAAGCTGTCATATTCCCAAACAGGAAAACTGGGATCACCTGATTTGAAAGTGGGATAGCTTCTTCATCCTAACTCCTATGAGATTTATTCAGCTTCCTGGTGATTCTCCACTACTTTATGTATCAAAATCAAGCTTCTTACATCGCGATTCATCCTGGTTTGATTAGAATGACAAAGAAGCTGTCATATTCCCAAACAGGAAAACTGGGATCACCTGATTTGAAAGTGGGATAGCTTCTTCATCCTAACTCCTATGAGATTTATTCACTTCCTGGTGATTCTCCACTACTTTATGTATCAAAATCAAGCTTCTTACATCGCGATTCATCCTGGTTTGATTAGAATGACAAAGAAGCTGTCATATTCCCAAACAGGAAAACTGGGATCACCTGATTTGAAAGTGGGATAGCTTCTTCATCCTAACTCCTATGAGATTTATTCAGCTTCCTGGTGATTCTCCACTACTTTATGTATCAAAATCAAGCTTCTTACATCGCGATTCATCCTGGTTTGATTAGAATGACAAAGAAGCTGTCATATTCCCAAACAGGAAAACTGGGATCACCTGATTTGAAAGTGGGATAGCTTCTTCATCCTAACTCCTATGAGATTTATTCAGCTTCCTGGTGATTCTCCACTACTTTATGTATCAAAATCAAGCTTCTTACATCGCGATTCATCCTGGTTTGATTAGAATGACAAAGAAGCTGTCATATTCCCAAACAGGAAAACTGGGATCACCTGATTTGAAAGTGGGATAGCTTCTTCATCCTAACTCCTATGAGATTTATTCAGCTTCCTGGTGATTCTCCACTACTTTATGTATCAAAATCAAGCTTCTTACATCGCGATTCATCCTGGTTTGATTAGAATGACAAAGAAGCTGTCATATTCCCAAACAGGAAAACTGGGATCACCTGATTTGAAAGTGGGATAGCTTCTTCATCCTAACTCCTATGAGATTTATTCAGCTTCCTGGTGATTCTCCACTACTTTATGTATCAAAATCAAGCTTCTTACATCGCGATTCATCCTGGTTTGATTAGAATGACAAAGAAGCTGTCATATTCCCAAACAGGAAAACTGGGATCACCTGATTTGAAAGTGGGATAGCTTCTTCATCCTAACTCCTATGAGATTTATTCAGCTTCCTGGTGATTCTCCACTACTTTATGTATCAAAATCAAGCTTCTTACATCGCGATTCATCCTGGTTTGATTAGAATGACAAAGAAGCTGTCATATTCCCAAACAGGAAAACTGGGATCACCTGATTTGAAAGTGGGATAGCTTCTTCATCCTAACTCCTATGAGATTTATTCACTTCCTGGTGATTCTCCACTACTTTATGTATCAAAATCAAGCTTCTTACATCGCGATTCATCCTGGTTTGATTAGAATGACAAAGAAGCTGTCATATTCCCAAACAGGAAAACTGGGATCACCTGATTTGAAAGTGGGATAGCTTCTTCATCCTAACTCCTATGAGATTTATTCAGCTTCCTGGTGATTCTCCACTACTTTATGTATCAAAATCAAGCTTCTTACATCGCGATTCATCCTGGTTTGATTAGAATGACAAAGAAGCTGTCATATTCCCAAACAGGAAAACTGGGATCACCTGATTTGAAAGTGGGATAGCTTCTTCATCCTAACTCCTATGAGATTTATTCAGCTTCCTGGTGATTCTCCACTACTTTATGTATCAAAATCAAGCTTCTTACATCGCGATTCATCCTGGTTTGATTAGAATGACAAAGAAGCTGTCATATTCCCAAACAGGAAAACTGGGATCACCTGATTTGAAAGTGGGATAGCTTCTTCATCCTAACTCCTATGAGATTTATTCAGCTTCCTGGTGATTCTCCACTACTTTATGTATCAAAATCAAGCTTCTTACATCGCGATTCATCCTGGTTTGATTAGAATGACAAAGAAGCTGTCATATTCCCAAACAGGAAAACTGGGATCACCTGATTTGAAAGTGGGATAGCTTCTTCATCCTAACTCCTATGAGATTTATTCAGCTTCCTGGTGATTCTCCACTACTTTATGTATCAAAATCAAGCTTCTTACATCGCGATTCATCCTGGTTTGATTAGAATGACAAAGAAGCTGTCATATTCCCAAACAGGAAAACTGGGATCACCTGATTTGAAAGTGGGATAGCTTCTTCATCCTAACTCCTATGAGATTTATTCAGCTTCCTGGTGATTCTCCACTACTTTATGTATCAAAATCAAGCTTCTTACATCGCGATTCATCCTGGTTTGATTAGAATGACAAAGAAGCTGTCATATTCCCAAACAGGAAAACTGGGATCACCTGATTTGAAAGTGGGATAGCTTCTTCATCCTAACTCCTATGAGATTTATTCAGCTTCCTGGTGATTCTCCACTACTTTATGTATCAAAATCAAGCTTCTTACATCGCGATTCATCCTGGTTTGATTAGAATGACAAAGAAGCTGTCATATTCCCAAACAGGAAAACTGGGATCACCTGATTTGAAAGTGGGATAGCTTCTTCATCCTAACTCCTATGAGATTTATTCAGCTTCCTGGTGATTCTCCACTACTTTATGTATCAAAATCAAGCTTCTTACATCGCGATTCATCCTGGTTTGATTAGAATGACAAAGAAGCTGTCATATTCCCAAACAGGAAAACTGGGATCACCTGATTTGAAAGTGGGATAGCTTCTTCATCCTAACTCCTATGAGATTTATTCAGCTTCCTGGTGATTCTCCACTACTTTATGTATCAAAATCAAGCTTCTTACATCGCGATTCATCCTGGTTTGATTAGAATGACAAAGAAGCTGTCATATTCCCAAACAGGAAAACTGGGATCACCTGATTTGAAAGTGGGATAGCTTCTTCATCCTAACTCCTATGAGATTTATTCACTTCCTGGTGATTCTCCACTACTTTATGTATCAAAATCAAGCTTCTTACATCGCGATTCATCCTGGTTTGATTAGAATGACAAAGAAGCTGTCATATTCCCAAACAGGAAAACTGGGATCACCTGATTTGAAAGTGGGATAGCTTCTTCATCCTAACTCCTATGAGATTTATTCAGCTTCCTGGTGATTCTCCACTACTTTATGTATCAAAATCAAGCTTCTTACATCGCGATTCATCCTGGTTTGATTAGAATGACAAAGAAGCTGTCATATTCCCAAACAGGAAAACTGGGATCACCTGATTTGAAAGTGGGATAGCTTCTTCATCCTAACTCCTATGAGATTTATTCAGCTTCCTGGTGATTCTCCACTACTTTATGTATCAAAATCAAGCTTCTTACATCGCGATTCATCCTGGTTTGATTAGAATGACAAAGAAGCTGTCATATTCCCAAACAGGAAAACTGGGATCACCTGATTTGAAAGTGGGATAGCTTCTTCATCCTAACTCCTATGAGATTTATTCAGCTTCCTGGTGATTCTCCACTACTTTATGTATCAAAATCAAGCTTCTTACATCGCGATTCATCCTGGTTTGATTAGAATGACAAAGAAGCTGTCATATTCCCAAACAGGAAAACTGGGATCACCTGATTTGAAAGTGGGATAGCTTCTTCATCCTAACTCCTATGAGATTTATTCACTTCCTGGTGATTCTCCACTACTTTATGTATCAAAATCAAGCTTCTTACATCGCGATTCATCCTGGTTTGATTAGAATGACAAAGAAGCTGTCATATTCCCAAACAGGAAAACTGGGATCACCTGATTTGAAAGTGGGATAGCTTCTTCATCCTAACTCCTATGAGATTTATTCAGCTTCCTGGTGATTCTCCACTACTTTATGTATCAAAATCAAGCTTCTTACATCGCGATTCATCCTGGTTTGATTAGAATGACAAAGAAGCTGTCATATTCCCAAACAGGAAAACTGGGATCACCTGATTTGAAAGTGGGATAGCTTCTTCATCCTAACTCCTATGAGATTTATTCAGCTTCCTGGTGATTCTCCACTACTTTATGTATCAAAATCAAGCTTCTTACATCGCGATTCATCCTGGTTTGATTAGAATGACAAAGAAGCTGTCATATTCCCAAACAGGAAAACTGGGATCACCTGATTTGAAAGTGGGATAGCTTCTTCATCCTAACTCCTATGAGATTTATTCAGCTTCCTGGTGATTCTCCACTACTTTATGTATCAAAATCAAGCTTCTTACATCGCGATTCATCCTGGTTTGATTAGAATGACAAAGAAGCTGTCATATTCCCAAACAGGAAAACTGGGATCACCTGATTTGAAAGTGGGATAGCTTCTTCATCCTAACTCCTATGAGATTTATTCAGCTTCCTGGTGATTCTCCACTACTTTATGTATCAAAATCAAGCTTCTTACATCGCGATTCATCCTGGTTTGATTAGAATGACAAAGAAGCTGTCATATTCCCAAACAGGAAAACTGGGATCACCTGATTTGAAAGTGGGATAGCTTCTTCATCCTAACTCCTATGAGATTTATTCAGCTTCCTGGTGATTCTCCACTACTTTATGTATCAAAATCAAGCTTCTTACATCGCGATTCATCCTGGTTTGATTAGAATGACAAAGAAGCTGTCATATTCCCAAACAGGAAAACTGGGATCACCTGATTTGAAAGTGGGATAGCTTCTTCATCCTAACTCCTATGAGATTTATTCAGCTTCCTGGTGATTCTCCACTACTTTATGTATCAAAATCAAGCTTCTTACATCGCGATTCATCCTGGTTTGATTAGAATGACAAAGAAGCTGTCATATTCCCAAACAGGAAAACTGGGATCACCTGATTTGAAAGTGGGATAGCTTCTTCATCCTAACTCCTATGAGATTTATTCAGCTTCCTGGTGATTCTCCACTACTTTATGTATCAAAATCAAGCTTCTTACATCGCGATTCATCCTGGTTTGATTAGAATGACAAAGAAGCTGTCATATTCCCAAACAGGAAAACTGGGATCACCTGATTTGAAAGTGGGATAGCTTCTTCATCCTAACTCCTATGAGATTTATTCAGCTTCCTGGTGATTCTCCACTACTTTATGTATCAAAATCAAGCTTCTTACATCGCGATTCATCCTGGTTTGATTAGAATGACAAAGAAGCTGTCATATTCCCAAACAGGAAAACTGGGATCACCTGATTTGAAAGTGGGATAGCTTCTTCATCCTAACTCCTATGAGATTTATTCAGCTTCCTGGTGATTCTCCACTACTTTATGTATCAAAATCAAGCTTCTTACATCGCGATTCATCCTGGTTTGATTAGAATGACAAAGAAGCTGTCATATTCCCAAACAGGAAAACTGGGATCACCTGATTTGAAAGTGGGATAGCTTCTTCATCCTAACTCCTATGAGATTTATTCAGCTTCCTGGTGATTCTCCACTACTTTATGTATCAAAATCAAGCTTCTTACATCGCGATTCATCCTGGTTTGATTAGAATGACAAAGAAGCTGTCATATTCCCAAACAGGAAAACTGGGATCACCTGATTTGAAAGTGGGATATGTTGAGCTGAAGAGAAGATAGAAGCTTGTGCAAAGATGGGCAAGCTTCAGGAGATGCTCAGAAGAGTTCAACCAAGCTTCAGAAGTACCCTGAAGTGTATATCTTGTGAAGTTAAGTCCAAGAAGGGCTTAGACTGATCTGTAGAAGACATTGGAGGAGTTTGGGAGGAAATGGTCGATGGTGCAAAGTTAGGGTCGGCTGTACGGACGGCCGTACGGACTGTACGGACCGGTACGGATGAGATCGACCCGAAACATCTTTTCTCAACCATCTGAAGACATTTGGTGTTTGTGCAAAAATAGGGCACAAGGGTACGGTCTGAGAAGTATGTGCAAGGTCCGGGTTGAGTAATGGTATCAAAAGAGCATCAAGAAGATGCTGTGTGCAATGGGAATCTAAGGGAGCTGGCACACGGTTCTGATTGGCTTATGATAGTCCAAGACAGGCTGGATGTTGCTGGAAAGAAAGAGACAAAGGCTGGCTATGTATCTGGACAAAGATATGGACAGATACATAAGGCAGTGTGGAGTATTTCTAGCCAAGCATTCCCACATCCAATCAGGAGCATACAACCAGCTACAAAACAACCCAAGACCTGATCCAGAACGTCCATTTCAAACCAGGCTACCTCCACTGTCCATTTCTTATCCTTAACTTAGGGTTTTATGAGTTTGCAACCTGTTTTCTATTTAAAGACCCTTTATGGACGAATTGTAAACTCTCTAAGAGAGTAAGGGGGATTTCCCCTTCTCCTTCCTAGTCTTTGGTTACTTTGAATCTCCAAATCTCTATTCTCTGGTTACTTAATCTCTCAGTCTCTCTAATCTCTCAATCTCTCACTCAAAGTCTCTTAATCTCACGCCATTCTTATTCTTCCATCAGTCTCTCTTTTATTCTCTTCCATTGTTGACACAAGACTCAGTCCCAACCTGTGGAGGTTGATTCATCACGCCCACACACAGCCTGTGCTCTGAAAATCTCACATGGTATCAGAGCCAGGTTCGTCAGAACTTGGTTCCAGCTTCCGCTCAAGCACAAACTCACTCCCATGCCATTTCAAGCCAAGAAGAAGGTTCATGGTCCAGCCGGCTGTTCAACCTCTTCAAGAAGAAGATGTGCTCATCCATGGTGTCCAGGAGCTGTCCTTGGTCGTTCTACACTCTCTCATGTCCGTCCTGAAGAAATAAGGCCATTGGAAGCATGTCCAAGCCTTTCCTACTCTCTGTCCAAGAAGAACCTTTCAAGAAGAAAGCTTTCTACTTGGGTCTTGTGGTGGCGACTCAAACATGGTGAAAGGAGGTGTTTTTGGCATGGTGGGTTCAAGGAGAAAGGCCAGGCAAAGAAGGAGATGTTGGTTCTCAAACCAACAGCTCAGATCTGTCCATTTATGATGCGTGTTGCCTTGGAGGTTCAAGGAACCAGCACAGGTTCCTTGTTTGTAAGCTAAACCTCCTTCCCTTGTTTAAAGCTTGTGTCTTTATTAAACGGCTGTGTTGTGTGGTGTGGTTTGTTCTGTGATGATTGCTTTGCTTCTGTATTGTGTGATTGCCATAACTAAAATGCAATTAATATTGTAGCATCTAGTAGAATGTCTAAGCTACTTGCATAATGGTACTGAAGTTGTTTCGCTGTCACATTGTTTGCATTGAGTAGTGTCTTGTGTCCCAGGATCTCATGTCCTAGCCGCGCCCTAGTGATGCTTGTTGTGATTAAGTGAATCTGCTTGCATACATTGATTGAAACTGAATTGAAAACTGTTGCATATAGTCTTGTGGCTGTCTTACATTGAAGCATTAGATTTATGTCTAAGTGCTGAGTAAAGAAGCTCTGAAGAGTGCCTAAGTAACTTGTCTTGAATCTGTTAGGATCTTGATTGTACTTAGAGAGTTAGCATGCAAAGAATAGAACTTGATAATGCCTTGTGTCTATCTGTTGCATTGCTTGTGATAGTAGAAATCAAACTTGATAATATATTAATCAAGCTTTGACATCAATACTATTGAAAATGGTTAAATGCTTAATGACAGTTCTAAATAAACTTGTCTTGTTAAGATGATAGATTATATTATCTAATCATGCTTGCTTTCATGAGTTAGAAACTGATTAGGATTAATGCATACTGTCATATTGTTGCTGCCTTAGGTTGATACACTTAGATTCAAATCTAAAATGTAGTTAAGGCAGAAGTTAATGCCTAAGTAGCTCGTCTTAAATCTGATTTGATCTTGCTTGTACTTAGAGAGATGCTTGCAAAGATGTGAATTTGATAATGCTTGTTTCAATCTGTTGCATAGCTTGTTACATTGGAGATCAAACTTGATATTGGTCAAGGATTGATCCCAATGCTTGTGTCTAATCTTTGCTGGAGTTTGATTGATGTTTCAGGTTCACATGATGTGCTCTTTGTTCATCATCAATCTTAGTAAAAGAGGAAGACTTTACCCATTGGGATGTTGACATGAAGAATAAAGCAAGAAGATAGGAACTTGGAGAACAAGGCTGTCCGTACAACCTAAGAGTGACTTGCAAGGAAAGGAAGCAAGTCATGAGTTAACCAACTCGGTCAAGTGATTAAAAGATCTCCTAGTGAGTGGGAATGTCGACATATATCCGTTGAAGAGAAGTGAGTGGAGGAGTCACGGGTGTGTCTAAGAGAAGAGAGAGGGAGCTGACCGTTGGGAGCTGTCACTATCCCTCTTGCTGAACGAGCCATCCGCGGATCTGCCTCCTCTTTGTTTATTCTTTCCCTTGTACTATCTTCTCATTGTTTATGCATTCTTGTATGTCTTTAAATACCCTGTCATGTGTAACAAATCAAGTAAGGAAACTTATTCTCCTTCTATTCTCTTTGTCACACTCTCACGGAAACTCTCTCCATCTCTTACTCTTCTCTCTTAATCTCTCCTTAATCTTCTAAAACTCTCATGGTATCAGAGCAGCTGTGCTCTTGAGACCTAAATCTCTTTTTCTTCCGCGAACTCTCTGTGTTTTATTTCTATTTTTGGCAAAGTTCATCCTGTTCTTGAGGTGTTCTTCAATCTCATTTCCAGAATTTGCCAAAAATAGCAAAGTTCATCCAAAACTTTCGTTCCTCTTTCTCTCTTGATGGATACCTCCGAGAACCCAAAGATGGTGATGATACCAGTTACTCTCAAGGGTCCTAACTACCTGACATGGGCAAGACTTGCCAAAACAGCTCTCGGAGGCAGAGGCCTTTGGGAGATTGTTGAAGAAGGCCGCCCCACCAAGAAGACTGTTCTAGGAGAGGATGGCAAAGAAGTGGTGGTTGCGGATGCTGGGGATAAGAAGAAAGGTCAGGAGGACCTCATGGTGTTGTCTATCATCCAGAATAGCCTCGCCCCTTCTCTCCAAGAGGCTTATGCATTCTGTGAAACTTCCAAGGAGCTGTGGGATACTCTCAAGAAGGTGTATGCCAACAAATCCAACATCAGCAAGGTGTATGAAGTAAAAGGAGCAATCAACTCTCTAAGTCAAGAGGACACAGACTTTGATGCTCATTTTGGGAAGTTCCGGTCTCTATGGGCTGAGCTAGAGATGCTCAGACCCGCAACAATTGATCCGGATGTTCTACATGAAAGAAGGGAGCAAGATAAGGTCTTTGCCTTGCTGCTCACTCTCAACCCAGGGTATGATGACCTTATTAGGCACATACTGAGGAACAAGGAGCTTCCATCTCTAGATGAAGTGTGTGCTGAGATTCAGAAGGAGCACGGCTCAGTGGGTCTCTTTAAGAGAAAGGGGGAGCTAGTGATGGCCAATCAAGCTGAAGGAGCCGAGAGCAAACCTGCCGGAGTAGCCAACAAAGGGTACTACAAGCCGGAGGAAAAGAAAGTGTGGGTGTGTGATCATTGCAAGAGGAAGGGTCACGGCAAGGACAAGTGCTGGATACTTCACCCACACCTCAAACCGGCTAAGTTCAAGACTGATGGTCGAGCAAACTACTCAGGTGATGTAGGAGAAGCTTCCACGGCCTACCGCACTCATGAGGGCAAGGGAAACCAGGATGAGTCCATCAAGAAATCTGACATTGAGGCACTCATCAAAGCTCTCAAGGAGTCTGGTAAAACTCTTGGTTCCTCTCTTAGTGCATCATATCAATTGCCTAGGAGTTTATTCACGGCATTTCAAGTTGCTCATGAATCTGATAGAGTTAAACCCTTAGTCATAGACTCAGGAGCCTCTCATCACATGATTAGTGATTTAAACTTGATTAAAAATATCACTCCTGCAGTAGGAAATGTTATGATAGCTGATGGTAACAAGGTTCCAATTAAAGGCATAGGGGAACTTAAATTATTTGAGAAAGAATCCAAAGCCTTCTACATGCCTAGTTTCACTTCTAATCTATTATCTGTGAAAAGGGTGACCAATGACTTGAATTGCAATGTTATATTTACGCCTGATGATGTCTACTTTCAGGATATTGACTCATGTAGGTTGCTTGGCAAAGGTGTGAGCAAGGGAAACCTGTACTTGCTAGAAGACACTAAGCTTGCATCCGATCTATCTGTTGCTTTCAATTCAAGTTTTAATTTCCCTAAAGATGTAATGTGGCATGCTAGATTAGGACATCCTCATTCTCGTGCCTTGAACATCATGTTGCCTAGTATTTCATTCCAACAAGATTGTGAAGCTTGTATCTTAGGAAAACATTGCAAAACTGTATTTCCCAAGTCTAGTACAATCTATGAACACTGCTTTGATTTAATTCACTCGGATGTATGGACAGCTCCATGTCTTTCTAGAGAACATCACAAGTATTTTGTGACCTTTATTGATGAGAAATCCAAGTACACATGGATCACTCTCTTACAATCAAAGGATAGGGTCTTAGATGCATTTATAAACTTTGAAACATATGTCTCTAACCATTATAATGCCAAAGTTAAGATTTTGAGATCAGATAATGGAGGAGAGTACACCAGCAATGCATTCAAAGCCCATCTAGCCAAACGAGGTGTGATCCATCAAACCAGCTGTCCATACACTCCCCAACAAAATGGTGTGGCCGAGAGGAAGAACAGGCATCTCATGGAGGTCACTAGGAGCATGATGTTCCATACTAGTGTCCCAAAGAGTTTTTGGGGTGATGCGGTCCTAACTGCATGCTACCTGATCAACCGCATTCCTACCAGAGTTCTAAAAGACTCTCTCCATTTGAGGTATTGAACAAAGCTAAACCATCTATTGATCATATGCGTGTGTTTGGGTGCCTGTGTTTTGTTTTGAAACCAGGAGAACTGAGGAACAAACTGGAGGCTAAGAGCACAAGAGCTATGTTCATTGGGTATTCACCAAACCAGAAGGGCTATAAGTGCTATGAACCAGAGACTAGGAGAGTCTTGGTATCTAGAGATGTGAAGTTTGTAGAAACCAGAGGGTACTACAACAACAAGGATTGGAATGAGCTGGAGAACTTGTCTCAATCCGCATCAGATAGAGCAGCCAATCTCAGACAAGTCATGAGGAGACTTGGGGTCAGCTTACCTATGGAAGAGCCGGGACAAGCAGGATCAGATAATGTGGGAGGATCAAGCCGGTCTGAAGAGCAAACCGAGACAACTACAGATGAAGTTGAGATCCAAGAAGCTGCTCCCCTTGATCCTGAGGGGGGAAATCAGGGTGAACCACCTGTATCTGAGGAAGTTCATGATCAAGAAGAGCACCATGACCAAGAGGAGGAAGTAGAGGATCAGAATCAGAACTTGGAAGGTGGAGAAGGCACTCAGAATGAAAATGATCAGCCAGTACTTAGGAGAAGTACTAGGATCAAGAAGCCGGCTTCAAACTGGAACAACACCAGAGTCTACTTCAATGCAGAGGCAGTAGCTCACCCACCCAGTGGCGTGTGCTCCCTAGCTCACTATCCAGAAGAACATCAAGCCTTTGTGGGTTCATTGGATCAGGAATGGATACCAAGAACATATGCAGAAGCTATGGAAGATGATGAATGGAGGGAATCAGTGAATGATGAAATGGGAGCCATGGAGAGGAACAACACCTGGTATGAGACAGAGCTTCCAAAAGGAAAGAAAGCCGTGACCAGCAGACTCATACACACCATCAAGTATCTTGCAAATGGGAAGCCAGAAAGAAAGAAGACCAGATTGGTAGCAAGAGGATACACACAAGTTTATGGAGAAGACTATCTAGACACCTTTGCACCAGTGGCCAAGCTCCACACAATCCGGATTATCCTTTCATTGGCAGTAAATCAAGAGTGGGATCTTTGGCAAATGGATGTGAAGAATGCCTTCTTGCAAGGTGAACTAGAAGATGAGGTATATATGAGACCACCGCCGGGAATGGAAGAGATGGTGAAACCAGGGAATGTACTCAGACTCAGAAAAGCCATATATGGTTTGAAGCAATCACCAAGAGCTTGGTATCACAAGCTGAGCACTACACTGAATGGGAAGGCTTTGTGAAGTCTCAAGCGGATCACACACTCTTCACTCTCACCAGCAAGCAAGGGATTGTTGTGATTCTAGTCTATGTGGATGATATCATCATCACTGGTTGTGACAAGGAGGGGATCAGTTCAACCAAGACCTTTCTTAAAGCCGCATTTGATATCAAAGACCTAGGAGAACTGAAGTACTTCCTCGGCATTGAGATGTGCAGATCAAAGGAAGGATTGTTCATGTCCCAAAGAAAGTATACCCTGGACATCTTAAAGGAGGCAGGAGATCTTGGAGGAAGACAAGCCAAGACACCACTTGAAGAAGGTTACAAGGTATTGCGAGAGGGGGAGTATGAAGATACTCCATTTGAAGACGTCAAGCAGTATAGAAGGATGGTTGGGAAGCTGATCTATCTAACCATCACTCGGCCAGATGTGTGCTTTGCAGTTAATCAAGTAAGCCAGCACATGCAAACTCCCAAGGTTCATCACTGGAACATGGTGGAGAGGATCCTAAGATACTTGAGAGAGGCGCCAGGTCAGGGTGTATGGATGGCTTGCAACAAGAACACTGAGGTGATAGGATACTGTGATGCAGATTGGGCTGGGGACAGAGTAGACAGAAGGTCAACCACCGGCTATTGTACATTCATTGGAGGGAATCTGGTCACTTGGAAGAGCAAGAAGCAGAAGGTGGTGTCTTGCTCAAGTGCAGAAGCAGAGTACAGATCAATGAGGAAGCTAACCAGTGAGCTTATCTGGATAAAGGGGCTTCTAGGCGACTTGGGAATTGAGATCACCACTCCCATGACCATGCATTGTGACAATCAAGCTGCAATACACATTGCATCCAACTCAGTCTTCCATGAGAGGACAAAACACATAGAAGTGGACTGTCACAAGGTGAGACAAGCAGTAGAACAGCAAGTGATCCTCCCATGCTATACAAGAAGTGAGGATCAGCTGGCTGACATCTTCACCAAGGCAGCCAGCAGCAAAGTTTGTGAGTCCATTCTTCCAAGACTTGGACTCATAAACCTTCCATGTCAATGATCCCCTCACCATGGAGTATTCTACTCTTTTTCCTTTGCTTGGTTTTTATCCCAAGTGGTTTTTCCAAGTAAAGGTTTTAATGAGGGAATGCTTCATGGATTTCCAAGCTTGACACTCACTACTGTCAAGCTTGAGGGGGAGTGTTGACATGAAGAATAAAGCAAGAAGATAGGAACTTGGAGAACAAGGCTGTCCGTACAACCTAAGAGTGACTTGCAAGGAAAGGAAGCAAGTCATGAGTTAACCAACTCGGTCAAGTGATTAAAAGATCTCCTAGTGAGTGGGAATGTCGACATATATCCGTTGAAGAGAAGTGAGTGGAGGAGTCACGGGTGTGTCTAAGAGAAGAGAGAGGGAGCTGACCGTTGGGAGCTGTCACTATCCCTCTTGCTGAACGAGCCATCCGCGGATCTGCCTCCTCTTTGTTTATTCTTTCCCTTGTACTATCTTCTCATTGTTTATGCATTCTTGTATGTCTTTAAATACCCTGTCATGTGTAACAAATCAAGTAAGGGAAACTTATTCTCCTTCTATTCTCTTTGTCACACTCTCACGGAAACTCTCTCCATCTCTTACTCTTCTCTCTTAATCTCTCCTTAATCTTCTAAAACTCTCATGGGAATGGTCGCTGGGGTGTATGTGGATACACAAGGCGAATGGTCATCACCTAAGTCTAGAGGAGACTGGTGACCAAAAGGCATTGGAGATAAAGGGAAGGGTTGATCAGTGGTTGAAGCGCAATCCATGAGATGTTGCGCTCCTGATCTTAAGGCTCATTGAGGCTCACTTCGAGTTTGGACCCATACTCAATCCAAGCTTGAGGAGCAAAGTGAGCCACCTGATGATCCTGTTGCTCAATGACCTGTATATTACTCAAGGTCATTACAAGCTGATCATGGAGTGATTCAGCCGAAGTAGAGGGAAGAAGAAGGTCACTCAACAAGGCGTGTGAGGTGCTTGGAGAATTGGCTGAGGTATCTCCTCAATGGAATGATGATGTGGTGGAGGTTCAAGCATCAAGTCCAAAGGAGATGGAGGTGCTTTCCACAAGACTTATCATGGAGCTATCATGCGCTCACCAACAAGCTTAGACCTTCCCTATACTTGGTCTCAAGCCTGAAGAGGAGTGTGGATGAGCTTGCATGATAAGAGAAGGAGCTGTCAAGCTCACCATTTATACAAGGAGTAAACCTGATCTTTATCTCTTTCTATACAATCATGATAGGTTTATCTCTTGAAATTGTCTTGCATCAATTAGGTGCTGTCTAAGTTATTGCATTCATGCATTGAACTGTCGGATTGATCATGCATTGTTACCCTTATCTAGATTGTGCTTGTCCTTGATCTTTTGTTTGCCTATTTCAGAATTAATATTTTGTTGAGGCATTGGTGATCAAACAAGATGTGTGATCTTGCTTTGGTCCCAATAGGATGATTTAATTTTGCATTGTGTTGTGGTGGTTTAGGTACACAAGCAGTGATACAAGTAACTCACCAACAACCAAGAATGTAAAGACAAAGGTCTTTTGCCATTGCATATCATCACTAGGACATGTCAGTCCTCACTCTACAGGAAGTGTAGTGTGATTGATTATGCAATGAGAGATGTATGAGATTTTCAGAGATCTCAGGTTGTGTGTGTGTATAAGCTCCAATGGAGCAAGCTGAGAAGATTAGAGTTTGTTTTAGGTGATTTTAGAGAGAGAGTTTATAAGAGTGTTTATGTGTTTACTTAAATCAGAAACAAGAGACTTTGAGAGATTAAGAGTATAAGAAAGGGAGAGATTAAAGAGAATCTGATTCAAGAACACATTTCATTATGAAGTGGAGAGGGGAAATCCCCCAAACTCCCTTAAGGCTTGAAATCGCCAATTACATAGTCTTATATAGACTTTACATTTTGCAAACTCATAAACCCTTAATCTAATGGATAGAAATGACTGAATATAAATGGATGGCTAGGATGAAGAGTTGAGATTGCAATCTGTGTGAAATGTCTTGATTGGATGAGAGCTATATGATATCTGATTGGTTGATTCAAACTGGTCAAAGGGAAGGCTGTTCTCCCATTGGCTCCTTATAGGCTCCCATGTATCAAGCCTTCATTCAGACCATGTTCATGGTCGTGGCTCCCTTTGGCTTTACAGCCAAAGCCAGCCTGTCCATCCTCCAAAGTAACCAATCAGCTCCATCTTTGCTCTCATTGGTCGCTTGCTTCCACAAAGGATCTTCTTGATTCCCTTTTGATGCTTCACGACCAGACTTCTTTTTATTAGATTTGGTGATTTAAAGAGTGATTAAGTCTAATCTGAGAATTAAGGAGATTGGAGATTAAGAACAAGAGAGAGACTTAAGAGAGAGAGACTCAAAACTCAATTGCTTTATTAATGAGTGAGGTTACATATTTATATGAGAGCTACAAGGGTTTCCAAAACTCGAAATGGGCACTATTGAAGCATGTGGAGTCAAAGGTTGCTTTAGAGATGAGCGGATAAGGGGACTCGCATGCTTCCTCTCCTTACAGCCTGTCACAGCCTGGCATGCTCTTCCCTTATCCTCTCACGTTCTGATCCTTCTCCTCTTGAGTAACTCTTCCGCGTTTACCATTTCACTTGGGCAATGTATGGTAAGTTTTGGTCAAGGCTTGGATGGTACGGACTGTACGGCTTGTACGGCCTTGTACGGACGTCCGTACCATACTCTCTCTAAACTCCACTCTGCCTCATCTCTTCATCTCCTCAACTCCTCTTCTCTTCTCACTTATATGCTTAACTCAACTCAACACTCCCCCTCAAGCTTAGCTTTGTGAAAACCTAAGCTTGGAAAGCCACAAGATCTTCCTCATTAAAAACCTCACCAAAGAAACCCAATGGGATAAAACTTTGATGAGGGAAAAAGAGTTAAGACCTTGCAGCTAAGGGGATTAGCTCCTTCTCTTCCCAAGATCAATGAGGCCCAACCTGATGTGAATGGACTCCATTGTCCTCTGTCTTGCAGCCTTGGTGAACACATCCGCTAGCTGATCTTCACTCCTTGTGTAGCATGGCAAGATCACCCCTAGCACAATCATCTGCCTCACCTTGTGACAATCAACTTCAATGTGCTTGGTCCTCTCGTGAAACACCGAGTTGGATGCAATGTGGATGGCAGCTTGATTGTCACAATGCATTGTCATTGGAGTTGCTTGATCAATCTCCAAGTGTTTCAAGATGCCTTTGATCCATACCAACTCGTTGGTAAGCTTCAGCATGGCTCTATACTCGGCTTCTGCACTTGAACATGACACTACCTTCTGCTTCTTGCTCTTCCAAGTTACCAAGTTGCCTCCAATGAATGTGCAATAGCCTGTGGTTGATCTCCTGTCTGATCTATCACCAGCCCAATCCGCATCACAATATCCTACAACCTCAGTACTCCTGTTACATCCCATCCATACTCCAAGACCAGTAGTTCCATTCAGATACATCAAGATCCTTTCCACCATCCGCCAGTGGTGCTCCTTAGGAACTTGCATGTGTTGACTGACTTGATTCACCGCAAAGCACACATCAGGTCTAGTAATGGTAAGATAAATCAACTTCCCCACTAGCTTCCTATACAGCTTAGGATCATGGAATGGCTTGCTATCCTCAATCTCCCCCTCACGTGGAACCTTGTACCCATCCTCCATTGGCATCTTGGCTGTCTTTCCTCCATAGGCATCTGCTCCCTTCAATAGATCAATCACATACTTCCTTTGAGACATAAACAATCCTTCCTTTGATCTGCATATCTCAATCCCAAGAAAATACTTCATTTCCCCCAAGTCTTTAATCTCAAAGCTTGCCTTGAGATACTCCTTTGTAGCTTTGATGCCTTCCTTATCACTGCCTGTGATGATGATATCATCCACATACACAAGCAATACCACAATACCAGATGAGGTGGTTAGGGTAAAGAGAGTGTGATCCAATTCTGACTTCCTGAACCCTCTCCCATTCAGTGTAGTACTCAACTTGTTGTACCACGCCCTTGGAGACTGCTTGAGACCATAGATAGCTTTCCTCAACCTCAACACATTACCCTTCTTTACTAGATGTTCAAGACCTGGTGGTGGATGCATGTATACTTCATCTTCCAACTCTCCTTGAAGGAATGCATTCTTCACATCCATTTGCCACAAATCCCACTCAAGATTCACAGCTAAAGATAATACAATCCTGATAGTATGAAGTTTAGCCACAGGAGCAAAGGTCTCAACATAGTCCTCACCATATGTCTGAGTAAACCCTCTTGCCACCAACCTAGACTTGCGCCTCTCTATTCTTCCATCAGGATGAAACTTGATTGTGAACACCCATTTACTAGTCACTGCCTTCTTCCCTTTAGGCAGCTCACTCTCATACCATGTTTCATTCTTAATCATGGCTCCGGACTCATCAGCAACTGAATCTCTCCACTCCTTTAAAGCCATAGCTTCTTCATATGTCCTTGGAATATAGCTCTCATCCAAGCTTACTGTGAAGGCTATATGCTCGTCCGGAAACTCTGCAAAGGAACACATAGCTTGAGAAGGATGCTCCACAGCCTGGGCATTGTAGTACACTCTCGTGTTTACCCAGTTGGAAGCATCTCTCTTCACCCTTGTGCTCCTCCTTAGCTCCTGAACTTGTTCGTCTTGTGTTTCTTGCCTATCTTCACTTGATTGAGCACCACTCTCATTTGACCCATCAGGATCTACTTCCCAATCTCCACTAGACTGAGTACCACTCTCATCTGAGCCAGTAGACTCTCTTTGCCCATCTCCACTAGACTGAGCACCACTCTCTACTTCCTGTGTCACCTCTTGATTATGCTGGCCTGAATCTTCTTGATTGTGCACTTGCTCATGAGATTCAGTTCCATTCCCCCTCTCATGATCAAGAGGAGTTGTTCTTTCAGCTTCACTAGTAGGATTGGAAGACTCTCTTCTTCCAGATTCCTGATCCTGGGATAACCCTATCCCTAGCTTCTCCAACAGCACCCTCAGTGTTGTTGCTCTATCAGATGGAGCTTGAGACAAATCCTTCAGATTTTCCCACTCCTTTTCTTCATAATACCCTTTGGATTCAATAAATTTCACTTCTCTAGATACCATCACTCTCCTTGCTTCAGGATCATAGCACTTGTATCCCTTCTGAGTGATAGAGTATCCAATAAACATTGCCTTAGTACTCTTTGCCTCCAGCTTGTTTCTCTGTTCTCCTGGAGTCATGACATAGCATACACACCCAAATACTCGTAGGTGATCAATAAAAGGCTTGCTCTTATTCAGCACCTCAAATGGAGACAGATTCTTCAGTATCTTGGTTGGGACCCGGTTGATGAGGTAGCAAGCAGTCTGAACAGCATCTCCCCAAAATCTTTTTGGGACATTTGCATGAAACATCATCGACCTAGCAACCTCCATCAAGTGCCTATTCTTCCTCTCAGCTACACCATTCTGCTGTGGTGTGTAGGGACAACTGGTCTGATGCACAATCCCATGCTTGGCTAGATGACTCTTGAAGGCATTGCTGATGTATTCACCTCCGTTGTCTGATCTCAGTACCTTCACAGTAGCATTGTATTGATTAGATACATATGCTTGGAAGTTCATAAACGCTTCTAGCACCTTATCTTTAGATGGAAGCAATGTGAGCCATGTATACTTAGACTTCTCATCAATGAATGTCACAAAGTATTTATGGCTGTCTCTAGACATGCATGGAGCGGTCCACACATCCGAGTGAACTAGATCAAAGCAATGCTCATAAGTAGTCTTAGATGTTGGGAAAACAGTCCTACAATGCTTTCCTAATATGCATGCTTCACAATCCAAGTGATTGAATGACATATTAGGGATTATCAACTCAATGGCACGAGCATGAGGATGTCCTAATCTAGCATGCCAAGTAATACTATCAATCTTCTCAGCAGTACTACTCAAGCACATAGAATCAAAGGGATTAGAGGTCTTAGCCAAGTCGAGGTGGTATAGCTGATTTTTGCTGTCTCCTCTGCCAATGACTCTCCCAGTCTTCAAATCTTGGAACTCAACTTCATCAGGTCTGAATACTACTTGACAATCAAGATCAATGGTAGCTTTCTTCACAGATAATAGATTTGAAGTGAACTGAGGCATATAGAAAGCAGCCGTGTCCTTCTCAAACAGTTTGAGCTTTCCCACTCCTTCTATTGGGATCATAGCACCATTAGCTATCCTAACACTCCCTGTTGCAGCCTTGATCTCACTTATAAGCCTCCTATCACTGATCATATGATGACTTGCTCCAGAATCAATCACCATGGGTTTAGAAGCTCCGGATTGTATAGCATGCTTCTTGCTTGCTGTTAAGGCTTGTACATGTTCCATGAACACTCTCCATTCCTTCCTGGTGATGCGATCATCAGCTTGCCCTCTTAACACCCCACTGTCTTCTACTGATTCCCCCATGTAGGCTGAGTAAGAACACTCTCCCACAACTCTCTTTCTACCCTTTCCTATGTTGATAGAAGCTTTGGATAGCATTCTGCACCTTCTCTTCTTCCGGAAGCCCTCACTCCTACTCCCGGTTAGCCTCCATGAGCCCTCACTCCTACTCATGGTTAGCTTCTGGAAGCTCTCACTCCTACTCCCAGTTGGCTTCCATGAGCTCTCACTCCTACTCATGGTTAGCCTCTCATCATCTCTCATTATCTCATACGCCCTTCTTATAAGCCCACAAATCTCTTCCATTTCCGGAAGCTGTTCCCCTCTTAGAACCATCTCTACCAGCCACCCATATGATGACTCCATGCTCGCCAAGAGCTTCAAGACCGTCTCTTGCTCTTGTGTAGTATCCCCATCCACATGGGATCTCAACCCTTGTAGTTCAACCCACAAATGTTGTAGCTTCCTCACATGGTTATTGAACTCTTCTCTTCCTGGTTTACCTCCACTAATCACCTTCTTGACTTCATACACTCTCCTAAGACTGATCTTGTTCTCATAAACATCTTCAATCTTCTCAAGCAGTGTACTTTCTTCAAGACTAAAGCAACTTCCACTTGTTTCTCTTGCTGTCTGATCTTTCTCAGCAGCTTTACCCTTCAAAGACTCTTCCTTCTCATGGTTTCTCCAAACTCCACACCTCTTCAGAGTCGCTTTCATTTGTGAGAACCACCCCCACTCATTCCCTCTCTCTTCCTTCTCTTCACGCCTTGCTGAACCACAAGCTAGACCCATCTTCTGACCTTGTCAAACACCTAAAGGGACTCCCTTGAAGCTGACTCTCCAAAAGAAACACCAACAGACACAAACTTGACTTTTAAAGGATCTAGCTCTTGACAAATCTCAAGAACTCTCAAGAACACTCAAGAACACTCAAGAACATTTAGAACCACGAAATCACTCTCTCCTTTTGAATGAACCTGGCTCTGATACCATATTAGATTTGGTGATTTAAAGAGTGATTAAGTCTAATCTGAGAATTAAGGAGATTGGAGATTAAGAACAAGAGAGAGACTTAAGAGAGAGAGACTCAAAACTCCATTGCTTTATTAATGAGTGAGGTTACATATTTATATGAGAGCTACAAGGGTTTCCAAAACTCGAAATGGGCACTATTGAAGCATGTGGAGTCAAAGGTTGCTTTAGAGATGAGCGGATAAGGGGACTCGCATGCTTCCTCTCCTTACAGCCTGTCACAGCCTGGCATGCTCTTCCCTTATCCTCTCACGTTCTGATCCTTCTCCTCTTGAGTAACTCTTCCGCGTTTACCATTTCACTTGGGCAATGTATGGTAAGTTTTGGTCAAGGCTTGGATGGTACGGACTGTACGGCTTGTACGGCCTTGTACGGACGTCCGTACCATACTCTCTCTAAACTCCACTCTGCCTCATCTCTTCATCTCCTCAACTCCTCTTCTCTTCTCACTTATATGCTTAACTCAACTCAACACTTTTTACCAGCCCTAAGTATGCACAAAGACTCCCGGACATGTTCTGATCACGCCCTAAGTTTGCACATCTTGTCCCGGACTTTGCACCATCTCAAAACATCTCAAATGGCCAAGTTGTGTTTCCTCGGGTTGTCTCGGTCCGTACGGATCCGTACAGGTCCGTACCATCCGTACTGCCTCGCCCTAAGTATGCACACTTGCCCATTTGCTCCCAAACACACTTCTAAGTCCCTCCTGGACTTGGCCCTATCTTTGCACAGCCATATGAGCACTTCTGGACACCTTCAGACACTCCTAAAGTCTTCATAGACAATCTCCGGAGGTCTTGCCCTATTCTTGCTCAAGACTCAATCTCAACTCAACACTTCACCACTCCATTTCTTTTCTTCAAGTCAACACTCCCCCTCAAGCTTGACTTTAGCTGATCCTAAGTCAAGCTTGGAACCTTGAAGAACTTCCTCATTAAAAACCTCACCAAGGAAAACCCTTTGGGACAAAACCTTGATGAGGGAAAAAGAGTAAAGCCTCCAAGGCCTAGGGATTGGCCAGTGAGTCTTTGTGCCTTACCAGCAATGTAAGGGACACAAAGACTCTGGATCATGGCCTCTTCTCGTGATGCAATGTTGATCATCAGTTCATTGCACACCACCAACACTTCTTGGAACTCTTCTTTGGACCGGCCTGAGTCTTCCCTTCTCTCGTGGCTTCTTGCCATCTCCATCAGGTAAGACACGCCTAGCTCCTGCTCATTGAGTATCCAAGTACCTTGTTTAAGATGGTGAGGAGTGGTCTCTTCATTTCGCCACTTGAGTCCTCACTTGCCAAGCTTAACAGCTTCTCCTTTCATCACACAAGCTCACTAACACTCCCCCTCAAGCTTGAGACCGAGTATAGGGAAGGTCCAAGCTTGAAGGTGAGCGCATACTAAGCTTCATGAACAACCTTGTGGGAACACCTCCATCTTCTTCAGACTTGATGCTTTCTTCCCCACTTAACCACCATTGCACTGAGGAGATACCTCAGCTTACTCTCCAAGTACTTCTTATTAGAAGCTCATTGAGTTGCTTTCTTCTTCACTCTACTTCGGCTGCATCTACACATGATCAGCTTGCAATGGCCTTGAGGAACCAGGTCATTGAGCTTAGAGGATCTTCTGGTAGCTCACTTGAATCCCCACCTCAAGCTTGACTTAGTATAGGTGCAAGCTTGAAGTGAGCCTCAATGAGACTTCAAACCGGGAGCGCATCACTGCCTACAGCTGCGCTTAAGCCA
Source organism: Brassica napus (assembly GCF_020379485.1). Taxonomy (NCBI): domain Eukaryota; kingdom Viridiplantae; phylum Streptophyta; class Magnoliopsida; order Brassicales; family Brassicaceae; genus Brassica; species Brassica napus. Next base: position 26,242 of record NW_026015102.1, read on the forward strand.
ACCGATCTGCCTTTGCCTTCAGCTCCAATGCCTTCAGGTCATCAGTCTCCCCAAGACTTAGGTGATGACCTTTACATGTGTGTCTCCATGAACCAGGAGCACATCACTATCACTAGCTGCGCTATCTTAACCGGCCATACACACAAGTCTTTCTCCATTGCTTTATCAATGGCAAAGTCTTCCTCTTCTACTCGGATTAGTGATGGACAAAGAACACTCCTCATGTACCTGAAACATCACTCAAACTCCAGCAAAGATAAGACACTAAGGTATTGGTATCAATCCTTGACACACCATCAAGGTTGATCACCAATATCACAAGCATTGCAACAGATTCACAAGACACATTCAAGTTCTAATCTTTGCAAGCAATCTCCCTAAGTATATGCAAGATCTAAACAGATTCAATACAAGTTACTTAGGCCATTTTAACTTCTGCCTTAACTGCATCTTAGACTTGAATCCAAGTGCATCAACCTAAGGCAGCAACAACACTCTAAGCTTTATTATACTACTCGGTTTCAATCAATGAAAGTAAACAGGATCAGACTCATCTAGTATCCTATACAATCATTATAGAACCGAGGCAAGCTTTTCAACTCTCAATCACCATTCACAACTCTCTAGTATCTTGGGACAGATTCTAAACATTTCATATCTAGCAATCTTTAAACATCCACAAGTTTTCAATCACAACACAACCTGTCAATATACTCAAGCTTTATACAAAAGGAAAGAACTTTCTTACAGCCAAGGACCTTTGTATAGATCCTTGATTCCATTGGACAGATTCTGAGTTGTTAGTGTGCACTCCAACGCCTCCATCTTCCATGGACCTTTCCTTTTGAACCACCATGTCTTAGCTCCCACCTTTCTCCATGTTGTACACGCCACACCAGTACAAGCAGCAAGCTTTCTTCTTGAGAAACTTCTTCTTGGACTTTGAATAGCAAGAACCCGGAACTGGCTTTGTTAGAGAGGGTAGCTAATCCACTCCATTGCCTTTGTTTCCTTGGATCTTCTTTCTTCAAGGGCGACATGGGATGATAAGGAACAGCAGCAGACAGCTTCTGGACTCCAGGATGAACACGCCTGCCTCTTGAGGTGTTGAACAGCCGGATAGAACAGACAGCTTCTTCTTGCTTCAAACGACATGGGGAGAGCTTGGAGCTTCAGCGGAAGAAAGAACCAAGTTCACATGAACCTGGCTCTGATACCATATGAGATTTTCAGAGATCTCAGGTTGTGTGTGTGTATAAGCTCCAATGGAGCAAGCTGAGAAGATTAGAGTTTGTTTTAGGTGATTTTAGAGAGAGAGTTTATAAGAGTGTTTATGTGTTTACTTAAATCAGAAACAAGAGACTTTGAGAGATTAAGAGTATAAGAAAGGGAGAGATTAAAGAGAATCTGATTCAAGAACACATTTCATTATGAAGTGGAGAGGGGAAATCCCCCAAACTCCCTTAAGGCTTGAAATCGCCAATTACATAGTCTTATATAGACTTTACATTTTGCAAACTCATAAACCTTAATCTAATGGATAGAAATGACTGAATATAAATGGATGGCTAGGATGAAGAGTTGAGATTGCAATCTGTGTGAAATGTCTTGATTGGATGAGAGCTATATGATATCTGATTGGTTGATTCAAACTGGTCAAAGGGAAGGCTGTTCTCCCATTGGCTCCTTATAGGCTCCCATGTATCAAGCCTTCATTCAGACCATGTTCATGGTCGTGGCTCCCTTTGGCTTTACAGCCAAAGCCAGCCTGTCCATCCTCCAAAGTAACCAATCAGCTCCATCTTTGCTCTCATTGGTCGCTTGCTTCCACAAAGGATCTTCTTGATTCCCTTTTGATGCTTCACGACCAGACTTCTTTTTACCAGCCCTAAGTATGCACAAAGACTCCCGGACATGTTCTGATCACGCCCTAAGTTTGCACATCTTGTCCCGGACTTTGCACCATCTCAAAACATCTCAAATGGCCAAGTTGTGTTTCCTCGGGTTGTCTCGGTCCGTACGGATCCGTACAGGTCCGTACCATCCGTACTGCCTCGCCCTAAGTATGCACACTTGCCCATTTGCTCCCAAACACACTTCTAAGTCCCTCCTGGACTTGGCCCTATCTTTGCACAGCCATATGAGCACTTCTGGACACCTTCAGACACTCCTAAAGTCTTCATAGACAATCTCCGGAGGTCTTGCCCTATTCTTGCTCAAGACTCAATCTCAACTCAACACTTCACCACTCCATTTCTTTTCTTCAAGTCAACAAGATGGCTATTGCATAATACCATTAGGACATGTCTAGTCCTTAGTCTACAGGAAGTGTAGCATGGGACATTATGCAATAAGAAGGGTGACTTGTGAGGCTCTCTATGGTGATTCAAACACCCTAGTTCCTGGTATAAGGAAGAGAGCAGCTCACAAGACCGAGACCATCACCACAGTCTGTTGAGACCGTGGTCTAAGGCCATGAAAGTGCTTACACCCACACAAGCTTAGTTCCAAATCGAAGTCTCGGAAACTAAGCTTGAGGGGGGAATGTTAAATAAGCAAGGTTCATGGCCTGATAGGTCTTTGCAAAGGCTTCTAAGAAGAACCATCAACCGGGCCAAGTCAATGGCGTGTCTAGGCAAGAGGCTGTTCAGAGCAGTCTTGGCAAGTGAGGAGGAAGGCTCTCCATGAATGCGGCTTCAATGAGAGGTGGCTGAGGAGAAGCTGATAGACCCATTTAGTCATCCAACAAGTTGATGGTGCCAAGAAGATGATGCATTGGCCGAGTGGGAAACTCACCAAAAATAAAAAGGGAAGTCTACTTATCATGTTACTCAAGATGATAGACTTATCTCCTTAAAATTCATTGAATTAATGCAGCTTAGTCTGAAAAGATAAGCCTATGTACTTGGATTTCTCTCCTAAAGAACTGAGGCACTGCGTTCATATTGAATCAGGTACTTGTGATCTTGATAAGCAACCTTTAGAAGATGGATGTGATACCTACAGAGACTACTTGAGGGAGGATCAAGTGGAGAGTCAAGCTGTATCAGTCCCTAAGATGAGCCGGTACAAGGGAATGTGTACAAGTGGAGGATGCATATACTCATAGAAAGCTCCTCACCAAAACAAAAAGGGAAGTGTCCCTTAGTCTGTTTCAGTTCAATTCATTCTTCTATTAAGTGCTTAAGCTTGAGAAAGTTACTAGAAATGAATTGATTGAACTGTGATTATACTGAAAAAGATTGATTGAATTGTGTGCATCAACTGTGATGCAGGATATTCAAATTCTTGGTTCTTGATAAGTACTGATGCACCTTTGGAATGTGTATCAGGTACCTTTGCTTGGCACCTTATTAAACAGTTCCGGGTCATCTCTTAGCTTCTCTAAAGAGGCTGTGAAGTCTGTGGAGAGGGGGAGATTCCAAACCTGGTTTATGAAGAGGGCAAGCCGTGTGTGAAGTGTTGAGCAGCCTCACTGGTGTTTTGAAGATGATCTGGTCGTGTCCAAGCTTCTCTAGGATGGCTGTGAAGTCAGTTGAGAGGGGGAGACTTCAAACCGGTTCCATGAAGAGATGAAGCTGAGTTGTTAAGTGCGCAAAGTCTTGATGAGTTGCTGCACCATCTTAGGCCGTGATCCAGAACTTCTTGTGTCCAACCACACTGGTTCTAAGGCACAAGAGTTCATTGGCCAATCCCTAGGCCCTTAAGAGCTCTACTCTTTTTCCCTTGCAAAGTTTTGTCCCACAGGGTTTTCTTTGCAAGGTTTTTAATGAGGGAGACTCTTCAGGGTTCCAAGCTTGGCTCAGGATCTCCTAGAGTCAAGCTTGAGGGGGAGTGTTGAGCTGAAGAGAAGATAGAAGCTTGTGCAAAGATAGGGCAAGCTTCAGGAGATGCTCAGAAGAGTTCAACCAAGCTTCAGAAGTACCCTGAAGTGTATATCTTGTGAAGTTAAGTCCAAGAAGGGCTTAGACTGATCTGTAGAAGACATTAGAGGAGTTTAGGAGGAAATGGTCGATGGTGCAAAGTTAGGGTCGGCTGTACGGACGGCCGTACGTGTTAAAATGAGTTGTTCAGTACATGGGGAGATGGCTTAAGGAGTTGAGGATGTGAGAATGTGAAGGCAAAGGGAAGGAAGGTTAGGGATCGACCAGGCCGTACCGGCCGTACCGTCCGTACTGTCCGGGTCGATCCATAACTCGACCAAGAGGAAAGTTACCCGGGTGAAAGGGTTAAACGGCCAAAGGGGTTTTACTTTAGGAGATAAGACCGTTTGGATGGATAGAGTGACCGCGGCTTATCCTGACAGTCTGGCACAGGCTGTAAAGGCAAAAGGAGTCTCACCAAAAGATGCCATAAGCGTGTGATCTTCCTCAATGGTTTACATTTGAATTAAAGCAACCTTATCCTTGACCACACATGCTTAGAGCTTCTGAATACCCTAATGTCTCTCTCTATATATTGTAAACTCTATCTTGATTAATGATTAACACGAGTTTGTCAGATTCTCTCTCTAGTTCATCATGTTTCTCTTCTACATTTCATAAATCATCTCATCTCACTTTAATCTTTCTCTAAATCTCTCAATACCTGTTCAACTCTCTAAAATCATATGGTATCAGAGCCAGGTTGGCTTTGGTATTGAGATTTAGAGTGTTCTTCAGCTTCAGTTCATACTCTTTCATACTTTCTTTTCGGTTCTAACAAAGCAAGATGGAGGGAAACTACAAGGTCATTACGGTTCCTGTTGCGTTGAAGGGTGGTAGTAACTACCTGTTGTGGTCAAGGCTGGTGAAGACAGCCATTGGGAGGCTAGGGCTGTGGAGTCACATCACGGATGATGCAACCAAGCCAGTGGCTAAAGACGGAGAAGGAGCTGAAGGTGTGGGAGATCAAGTTGCTGCTGCCGAGAAGAAGTGGATTCAAGAAGACTTGATGGTGCTTTCAGTGCTACAAGGGTCCCTTGAAGAGCATCTCTTGGAGGCCTACAGCTACTGCGAGACTCCAAAACACCTGTGGGAGGTACTCCAGAAGACATTTGGGAACGTTACCAATCTGAACCGCGTGTATGAGATTAAGAAGGCCATCAACACACTGGTTCAAGATGGGGAAGAGTTCACCAAGCATTTGGGCAAGTATAGATCCTTGTGGTCTGAGCTTGAATCATTGAGGCCAAGCACCGCGGATCAAGAGCTACTCATGGAGAGGAGGGAGCAGGATCAGGTGTTTGGATTGCTGCTGACACTAGATCCTCCATTCAATGATGTGATCAAGCACATGTTGAGGATGCCGAGTCTTCCATCTATGGAGGAAGTGTGTGCGCAGATTCAGAAGGAAGAGGGGTCACTTGGTATGTTTGGAGGGAAAGGAGACATGGCTCTGTCCAACAAGGCTGAAGCAATCCAAGCACACAAGGCTGCTTACCGTGGAGAGGAAAGGAAGTTCAGTGGAAACTGTGACCATTGCAAGAAGCCGGGACACAAGAGGAGTCAGTGCTGGATCCTACACCCCCATTTGAAGCCGGCCAAGTTCAACAAGGAGAGAGAGGGAAGAGCTCACCTTTCTGCAGAGACAAGTGAAGCTGGCGCATCAGGAGCTGGCTCATCTGGTCTTGCGGGTGAAAGTGAAGGAAGAGCCTTAACCTCTCACCACCAAGGAGCTGTGAAGAACATGGATCATGAGGTGATCAAGAAGTCAGACATTGATGCCTTGATCAAAGCCCTTAAAGAGTCTGGTAAAGCCCTTGGTTATTCCTATACTGCTCATGTGTTGCCTAGAACTTGTGATAGTTTGCTAGGAAACTTTGATAGAATGGGAAATGAACCAGATAGATATACAACCTTTGCTGCTGATAGGATGTCTAGAAATGAATCCACATTGCTTGATCTCATTGATAAACTGAAACTGGTAAAAGAATCACCTAGGAATCATATTGCTCAAGGAATAAAACCATTGATTATTGATTCAGGTGCTTCACATCATATGATAAGTGATGATAGCCTTATAAAGAACATAGAACCGGCTCATGGACATGTAATGATTGCAAATGGTGATAGAATTCCTATTAGAGGAGTAGGAGACTTGAAACTGTTTAATAAGGATTCTAAAGCTTTGTACATGCCTGAGTTTACTTCTAATCTATTATCTGTTAAGAGGTGTACCAATGATCTTCAATGCAATGTTATTTTCAGTCCTAATGATGTGAAATTTCAGGATATTGAAAGCAGTAAGTTGATTGGGCAAGGAGTAACCAAAGGAGACCTTTATTTACTTGAAGACCTTTCTATCATTTCTAGTTCTAGTTGCTTGTTGAGTTCCGTTTTAAGTAGAGGTGCATTGTGGCATTCTAGGCTAGGACATCCACATGTTAGAGCCTTAAGCTTAATGTTACCAGGTGTCATGTTTAAAAATAATGAGTGTGAAGCTTGTATTTTGGGAAAACATTGTAAGACTGTGTTCAAGAGATCTACTACTATCTATGATAAATGCTTTGATCTTGTTCATTCTGATGTATGGACTGCTCCATGCTTATCTAGGGACAATTACAAATACTTTGTCACATTCATAGATGAGAAATCCAAATACACCTGGATAACACTAATTAAAACAAAGGATAGGGTTCTAGATGCATTTAGAAACTTTCAATCATATGTTTCTAACCAGTATAATGCCAAGATTAAGATTTTCAGGTCTGATAATGGTGGAGAGTATACTGGCCATGCATTCAAGAACCATCTAGCTCAACATGGGATACTTCACCAAACGAGTTGCCCTTATACACCTCAACAAAATGGAGTGGCTGAGAGAAAGAACAGACATCTTATGGAAGTGGCTAGATCAATGATGTTCCAGATGAGAGTGCCAAAGAGATTCTGGAGTGATGCTGTGATCACGGCTTGCTACCTAATCAATAGGATCCCAACCAAGATCCTGGAAGATAAAGCTCCTTATGAAGTTCTCAACAACAGCAAGCCAGTCCTAGATCACCTAAGAGTGTTTGGGTGTGTAAGCTATGTTCTTATCCCGGGAGAGATGAGAAACAAGCTGGAAGCAAAGAGTATCAAAGCTATGATGATAGGATACTCAACCACACAGAAGGGATACAAGTGCTTTGTTCCTGAGTCAAGGAGAGTTCTTGTATCAAGAGATGTCAAGTTCTTTGAAGAGAAGAGCTACTATGAAGATAAAGATTGGAAAGAGCTGGAGGATCTTTCACAACCTTCAGATAGAGCTACAAGCTTGAGACAGATACTAGAAGGTCTTGGAATTGGAATGTCCCAGGAGTCGACAGAGAATCAGTCATCTGAAAGACAAGAAGCTGAAGAACCATCTCACCTTGATCATGAGGGAGGGAATGGAATTGAGCCGGATGAGAATCAAGATTTTGCGGATCATCCTGATCAAGGTGGAGCTGAACCAAGTAATGAAGAGCCTAATGAGTTACCAGAACAAGGAGGAGTGGAAGCAACTGAAGTAGAAGCACCAGAGCAAGCACCAGCTGAGGTACCATTAAGGAGAAGCACACGGCTGAAGAGAGATGCTTCCAACTGGGTAAACACGAGAGTGTACTACAATGCCCAGGCTGTGGAGCATCCTTCTCAAGCTGTGTGTTCATTTGCCTGTTATCCAAAGGAGCATTGCGCATTCATGATGAGCCTAGATGAAAGTAGTGTACCAAGATCATATGAAGAGGCAATGCTACATCAAGATTGGAAGGAATCTGTTGGAGATGAGGCAAATGCCATGATAAAGAATGACACTTGGTTTGAAAGTGAGTTGCCAAAAGGAAAGAAGGCAGTAACCAGCAAGTGGATATTCACCATTAAGTATCTACCTGATGGAACCATTGACAGAAAGAAGACAAGACTGGTGGCTAGAGGATACACTCAAACATATGGGGAAGACTACATTGATACCTTTGCCCCTGTTGCCAAGCTACATACAATAAGAATTGTATTGTCTCTTGCTGTGAACCTTGAGTGGGAGCTTTGGCAGATGGATGTGAAGAATGCATTTCTTCAGGGAGAACTAGAAGATGAAGTGTACATGCATCCACCACCGGGTCTTGAACATCTTGTGAAACCAGGGAATGTATTGAGACTCAAGAAGGCAATCTATGGGTTGAAGCAATCACCTAGAGCATGGTACAACAAGCTGAGTACTACTCTGAATGGCCGTGGGTTCAAGAAGTCAGAGTTGGATCACACCCTCTTCACCCTCACTACACCTTCAGGTATCATCTGTCTACTCGTATATGTTGATGACATTATCATAACAGGTAGTGATAAGGCTGGTATAAAAGCCACAAAGGAGTTTTTGAAATCTGTGTTTGAAATCAAAGACTTAGGGGAAATGAAATACTTCCTTGGAATTGAGTTGTGTAGATCTAAGGAAGGATTGTTCATTTCCCAAAGGAAGTATACACTTGATCTTTTGAAAGATGCAGGTATACAAGGAGACAAGACAGCAAAGATGCCTCTTGAAGATGGATACAAGGTTCCACGTGAGGGGGAGGTTGAAGATAGCAAGGCCTTTCATGATCCAAAGCTGTACAGGAAGCTAGTAGGGAAGCTCATCTACCTTACAATCACACGACCAGACATATGCTTTGCGGTGAACCAAGTGAGCCAGCATATGCAAGTCCCAAAGGATCATCACTGGCGCATGGTGGAGAGACTTCTCTTGTATCTGAATGGGACGTCAAGCCTTGGAGTGTGGATGGGATGCAACAAGAGCACTGAAGTGGTGGGATACTGTGTGATGCGGATTGGGCTGGAGATAGAGCAGACAGGAGATCAACCACCGGCTATTGTACATTCATTGGAGGCAACTTGGTGACTTGGAAGAGTAAGAAGCAGAAGGTGGTGTCTTGTTCAAGCGCTGAAGCTGAGTATAGAGCAATGCTGAAGCTTACCAATGAGTTGGTATGGATCAAAGGAATCTTGAAGCACTTGGAGATAGAGCAGGGAACTCCAATGACTATGCATTGTGATAATCAAGCGGCTATACACATTGCGACCAACTCAGTCTTCCATGAGAGAACCAAGCACATTGAAGTTGATTGTCACAAGGTGAGGCAGATGATTGTCTTGGGAGTGATCTTGCCATGCTACACAAGGAGTGAGGATCAACTTGCGGATGTGTTCACCAAGGCCGCAAGACAAAAGACTATGGAGTCCATTCATACCAGATGGGGCTCATAGATCTTTCCCAAAGGAGCTGATCCCCTTTGCCATGAGGTCTTCACTCTTTTTCCCTCATCAAGGTTTTGTCCCAATGGGTTTTCCTTGGTGAGGTTTTTAATGAGGAAGATCTCATGGTGGTTCCAAGCTTAACTAAGTTACTAAGTTAAGCTTGAGGGGGAGTGTGTTAAAATGAGTTGTTCAGTAATGGGAGATGGCTTAAGGAGTTGAGGATGTGAGAATGTGAAGGCAAAGGGAAGGAAGGTTAGGGATCGACCAGGCCGTACAAGAGGCCGTACCGGCCGTACCGTCCGTACTGTCCGGGTCGATCCATAACTCGACCAAGAGGAAAGTTACCCGGGTGAAAGGTTAAACGGCCAAAGGGGTTTACCTTAGGAGATATGACGTTTGGATGGATAGAGTGACCGCGGCTTATCCTGACAGTCTGGCACAGGCTGTAAAGGCAAAAGGAGTCTCACCAAAGATGCCATAAGCGTGTGATCTTCCTCATTGGTTTACATTTGAATTAAAGCAACCTTATCCTTGACCACACATGCTTAGAGCTTCTGAATACCCTAATGTCTCTCTCTATATATTGTAAACTCTGTCTTGATTAATGATTAACACGAGTTGTCATATCTCTCTCTAGTTCATCATGTTTCTCTTCTACATTTCATAAATCATCTCATCTCACTTTAATCTTTCTCTAAATCTCTCAATACCTGTTCAACTCTCTAAAATCATAGTACGGACTGTTACGGACCGGTTACGGAATGAGATCGACCGAAACATCTTTTCTCAACCATCTGAAGACATTTGGTTTGTTTGTGCAAAAAATTAGGGCACAAGGGTACGGTCATTGAGAAGTCTGTGCAAGGTCCGGGTTGAGTAATGGTATCAACAGAGCCTCAAGAAGATGCTGTGTGCAATGGGAATCTAAGGGAGCGGCACACGTTCTGATTGGCTTATGATAGTCCAAGACAGGCTGGATGTGCTGGAAAGGGAAAAGAGACAAAGGCTGGCTATGTATCTGGACAAAGATATGGACAGATACATAAGGCCTGTGGAGTATTTCTAGCCAAGCCTTCCAAATCCAATCAGGAGCATACAACCAGCTACAAACAACCCAAGACCTGATTCCATCACGTCCATTTCAAACCAGGTCTACCTCCACTGTCCCATTTCTTATCTTAACTTTCGGTTTTATGAGTTTGCAACCTGTTTTCTATTTAAAGACCTTTATGGGCGAATTGTAACTCTCTAAGAGAGTAAGGGGGATTCCCTTCTCCTTCCTAGTCTTTTGTTACTTTGAATCTCCAAATCTCTATTCTCTGTTACTTAATCTCCAGTCTCTCTCATCTCTCAATCTCTCACTCAAGGTCTCTTAATCTCACGCCATTTTATTTTCCATCAGTCTCCTTTTATTCTCCTCCATTGTTGACACAAGCTGTCATTCCCAACCTGTGGAGGTGATTCATCACCCACACACAGCCTGTGATTGAAAATCTCACCTAACTCCTATGAGATTTATTCGACTTCCTGGTGATTCTCCACTACTTTATGTATCAAAATCAAGCTTCTTACATCGCGATTCATCCTGGTTTGATTAGAATGACAAAGAAGCTGTCATATTCCCAAACAGGAAAACTGGGATCACCTGATTTGAAAGTGGGATAGCTTCTTCATCCTAACTCCTATGAGATTTATTCAGCTTCCTGGTGATTCTCCACTACTTTATGTTTCAAAATCAAGCTTCTTACATCGCGATTCATCCTGGTTTGATTAGAATGACAAAGAAGCTGTCATATTCCAAACAGGAAAACTGGGATCACCTGATTTGAAAGTGGGATAGCTTCTTCATCCTAACTCCTATGAGATTTATTCAGCTTCCTGGTGATTCTCCACTACTTTATGTATCAAAATCAAGCTTCTTACATCGCGATTCATCCTGGTTTGATTAGAATGACAAAGAAGCTGTCATATTCCCAAACAGGAAAACTGGGATCACCTGATTTGAAAGTGGGATAGCTTCTTCATCCTAACTCCTATGAGATTTATTCAGTGATTCTCCACTACTTTATGTATCAAAATCAAGCTTCTTACATCGCGATTCATCCTGGTTTGATTAGAATGACAAAGAAGCTGTCATATTCCCAAACAGGAAAACTGGGATCACCTGATTTGAAAGTGGGATAGCTTCTTCATCCTAACTCCTATGAGATTTATTCAGCTTCCTGGTGATTCTCCACTACTTTATGTATCAAAATCAAGCTTCTTACATCGCGATTCATCCTGGTTTGATTAGAATGACAAAGAAGCTGTCATATTCCCAAACAGGAAAACTGGGATCACCTGATTTGAAAGTGGGATAGCTTCTTCATCCTAACTCCTATGAGATTTATTCAGCTTCCTGGTGATTCTCCACTACTTTATGTATCAAAATCAAGCTTCTTACATCGCGATTCATCCTGGTTTGATTAGAATGACAAAGAAGCTGTCATATTCCCAAACAGGAAAACTGGGATCACCTGATTTGAAAGTGGGATAGCTTCTTCATCCTAACTCCTATGAGATTTATTCAGCTTCCTGGTGATTCTCCACTACTTTATGTATCAAAATCAAGCTTCTTACATCGCGATTCATCCTGGTTTGATTAGAATGACAAAGAAGCTGTCATATTCCCAAACAGGAAAACTGGGATCACCTGATTTGAAAGTGGGATAGCTTCTTCATCCTAACTCCTATGAGATTTATTCAGCTTCCTGGTGATTCTCCACTACTTTATGTATCAAAATCAAGCTTCTTACATCGCGATTCATCCTGGTTTGATTAGAATGACAAAGAAGCTGTCATATTCCCAAACAGGAAAACTGGGATCACCTGATTTGAAAGTGGGATAGCTTCTTCATCCTAACTCCTATGAGATTTATTCAGCTTCCTGGTGATTCTCCACTACTTTATGTATCAAAATCAAGCTTCTTACATCGCGATTCATCCTGGTTTGATTAGAATGACAAAGAAGCTGTCATATTCCCAAACAGGAAAACTGGGATCACCTGATTTGAAAGTGGGATAGCTTCTTCATCCTAACTCCTATGAGATTTATTCAGCTTCCTGGTGATTCTCCACTACTTTATGTATCAAAATCAAGCTTCTTACATCGCGATTCATCCTGGTTTGATTAGAATGACAAAGAAGCTGTCATATTCCCAAACAGGAAAACTGGGATCACCTGATTTGAAAGTGGGATAGCTTCTTCATCCTAACTCCTATGAGATTTATTCAGCTTCCTGGTGATTCTCCACTACTTTATGTATCAAAATCAAGCTTCTTACATCGCGATTCATCCTGGTTTGATTAGAATGACAAAGAAGCTGTCATATTCCCAAACAGGAAAACTGGGATCACCTGATTTGAAAGTGGGATAGCTTCTTCATCCTAACTCCTATGAGATTTATTCAGCTTCCTGGTGATTCTCCACTACTTTATGTATCAAAATCAAGCTTCTTACATCGCGATTCATCCTGGTTTGATTAGAATGACAAAGAAGCTGTCATATTCCCAAACAGGAAAACTGGGATCACCTGATTTGAAAGTGGGATAGCTTCTTCATCCTAACTCCTATGAGATTTATTCAGCTTCCTGGTGATTCTCCACTACTTTATGTATCAAAATCAAGCTTCTTACATCGCGATTCATCCTGGTTTGATTAGAATGACAAAGAAGCTGTCATATTCCCAAACAGGAAAACTGGGATCACCTGATTTGAAAGTGGGATAGCTTCTTCATCCTAACTCCTATGAGATTTATTCAGCTTCCTGGTGATTCTCCACTACTTTATGTATCAAAATCAAGCTTCTTACATCGCGATTCATCCTGGTTTGATTAGAATGACAAAGAAGCTGTCATATTCCCAAACAGGAAAACTGGGATCACCTGATTTGAAAGTGGGATAGCTTCTTCATCCTAACTCCTATGAGATTTATTCAGCTTCCTGGTGATTCTCCACTACTTTATGTATCAAAATCAAGCTTCTTACATCGCGATTCATCCTGGTTTGATTAGAATGACAAAGAAGCTGTCATATTCCCAAACAGGAAAACTGGGATCACCTGATTTGAAAGTGGGATAGCTTCTTCATCCTAACTCCTATGAGATTTATTCAGCTTCCTGGTGATTCTCCACTACTTTATGTATCAAAATCAAGCTTCTTACATCGCGATTCATCCTGGTTTGATTAGAATGACAAAGAAGCTGTCATATTCCCAAACAGGAAAACTGGGATCACCTGATTTGAAAGTGGGATAGCTTCTTCATCCTAACTCCTATGAGATTTATTCAGCTTCCTGGTGATTCTCCACTACTTTATGTATCAAAATCAAGCTTCTTACATCGCGATTCATCCTGGTTTGATTAGAATGACAAAGAAGCTGTCATATTCCCAAACAGGAAAACTGGGATCACCTGATTTGAAAGTGGGATAGCTTCTTCATCCTAACTCCTATGAGATTTATTCAGCTTCCTGGTGATTCTCCACTACTTTATGTATCAAAATCAAGCTTCTTACATCGCGATTCATCCTGGTTTGATTAGAATGACAAAGAAGCTGTCATATTCCCAAACAGGAAAACTGGGATCACCTGATTTGAAAGTGGGATAGCTTCTTCATCCTAACTCCTATGAGATTTATTCAGCTTCCTGGTGATTCTCCACTACTTTATGTATCAAAATCAAGCTTCTTACATCGCGATTCATCCTGGTTTGATTAGAATGACAAAGAAGCTGTCATATTCCCAAACAGGAAAACTGGGATCACCTGATTTGAAAGTGGGATAGCTTCTTCATCCTAACTCCTATGAGATTTATTCAGCTTCCTGGTGATTCTCCACTACTTTATGTATCAAAATCAAGCTTCTTACATCGCGATTCATCCTGGTTTGATTAGAATGACAAAGAAGCTGTCATATTCCCAAACAGGAAAACTGGGATCACCTGATTTGAAAGTGGGATAGCTTCTTCATCCTAACTCCTATGAGATTTATTCAGCTTCCTGGTGATTCTCCACTACTTTATGTATCAAAATCAAGCTTCTTACATCGCGATTCATCCTGGTTTGATTAGAATGACAAAGAAGCTGTCATATTCCCAAACAGGAAAACTGGGATCACCTGATTTGAAAGTGGGATAGCTTCTTCATCCTAACTCCTATGAGATTTATTCAGCTTCCTGGTGATTCTCCACTACTTTATGTATCAAAATCAAGCTTCTTACATCGCGATTCATCCTGGTTTGATTAGAATGACAAAGAAGCTGTCATATTCCCAAACAGGAAAACTGGGATCACCTGATTTGAAAGTGGGATAGCTTCTTCATCCTAACTCCTATGAGATTTATTCAGCTTCCTGGTGATTCTCCACTACTTTATGTATCAAAATCAAGCTTCTTACATCGCGATTCATCCTGGTTTGATTAGAATGACAAAGAAGCTGTCATATTCCCAAACAGGAAAACTGGGATCACCTGATTTGAAAGTGGGATAGCTTCTTCATCCTAACTCCTATGAGATTTATTCAGCTTCCTGGTGATTCTCCACTACTTTATGTATCAAAATCAAGCTTCTTACATCGCGATTCATCCTGGTTTGATTAGAATGACAAAGAAGCTGTCATATTCCCAAACAGGAAAACTGGGATCACCTGATTTGAAAGTGGGATAGCTTCTTCATCCTAACTCCTATGAGATTTATTCAGCTTCCTGGTGATTCTCCACTACTTTATGTATCAAAATCAAGCTTCTTACATCGCGATTCATCCTGGTTTGATTAGAATGACAAAGAAGCTGTCATATTCCCAAACAGGAAAACTGGGATCACCTGATTTGAAAGTGGGATAGCTTCTTCATCCTAACTCCTATGAGATTTATTCAGCTTCCTGGTGATTCTCCACTACTTTATGTATCAAAATCAAGCTTCTTACATCGCGATTCATCCTGGTTTGATTAGAATGACAAAGAAGCTGTCATATTCCCAAACAGGAAAACTGGGATCACCTGATTTGAAAGTGGGATAGCTTCTTCATCCTAACTCCTATGAGATTTATTCAGCTTCCTGGTGATTCTCCACTACTTTATGTATCAAAATCAAGCTTCTTACATCGCGATTCATCCTGGTTTGATTAGAATGACAAAGAAGCTGTCATATTCCCAAACAGGAAAACTGGGATCACCTGATTTGAAAGTGGGATAGCTTCTTCATCCTAACTCCTATGAGATTTATTCAGCTTCCTGGTGATTCTCCACTACTTTATGTATCAAAATCAAGCTTCTTACATCGCGATTCATCCTGGTTTGATTAGAATGACAAAGAAGCTGTCATATTCCCAAACAGGAAAACTGGGATCACCTGATTTGAAAGTGGGATAGCTTCTTCATCCTAACTCCTATGAGATTTATTCAGCTTCCTGGTGATTCTCCACTACTTTATGTATCAAAATCAAGCTTCTTACATCGCGATTCATCCTGGTTTGATTAGAATGACAAAGAAGCTGTCATATTCCCAAACAGGAAAACTGGGATCACCTGATTTGAAAGTGGGATAGCTTCTTCATCCTAACTCCTATGAGATTTATTCAGCTTCCTGGTGATTCTCCACTACTTTATGTATCAAAATCAAGCTTCTTACATCGCGATTCATCCTGGTTTGATTAGAATGACAAAGAAGCTGTCATATTCCCAAACAGGAAAACTGGGATCACCTGATTTGAAAGTGGGATAGCTTCTTCATCCTAACTCCTATGAGATTTATTCAGCTTCCTGGTGATTCTCCACTACTTTATGTATCAAAATCAAGCTTCTTACATCGCGATTCATCCTGGTTTGATTAGAATGACAAAGAAGCTGTCATATTCCCAAACAGGAAAACTGGGATCACCTGATTTGAAAGTGGGATAGCTTCTTCATCCTAACTCCTATGAGATTTATTCAGCTTCCTGGTGATTCTCCACTACTTTATGTTTCAAAATCAAGCTTCTTACATCGCGATTCATCCTGGTTTGATTAGAATTGTCAGAATTTAAAGAGTGATTAAGTTTAATCTGAGAATTAAAGAGATTGGAGATTAAGAACAAGAGAGAGACTTAAGAGAGAGAGACTCAAAACTCCATTAATTAATACTGATGAGGGTTTACAAGTATATAAAGAGAGAGCAACAAGGAATTTCGAAATGTATAAGCATGTGTAGTCAAAGGACAGGCTGGAACTCCTTTTGAATCACTTGGCTGTGCTTTCTCACATGCTTGCACTAGTAGAAAAGCATCCTCTCCTTTCCAGCATCATACAGGCTGTCAAAGTGCTCCCTTATCCTTCCTTATCCTCTTTGGTCGAGTTTACTCTCTTCCCTTCACTAAGTTACCTTCTCATGCCATCAGATAACTTCCCAAGTTGTTACTGTGGTTAAACTAAAGTTACCACAGTAAAACTCCAAAGTTACTGTCTACTCCAACTCTCTTCCTCTCTCAATATATCAACTCTTTATTCTCTCATCTCAACACTCCCCCTCAAGCTTGACCATGTGGAACAAGTCAAGCTTGGAAGGACCATGAGATCTCCCTCATTAAAACCTCATTAAGGAAACCCATTGGGACAAAACCTTAATGAGGAAAAAGAGTAGAGATCACATGATCAGGAGAGTGTATAGACTAGCCCTTAGGCGAGAGATCAATGAGTCCTAACCTGATGTGTATGGACTCCATTGTCTTTTGCCTTGCTGCCTTTGTGAACACATCTGCTAACTGATCCTCACTCCGAGTATAACAAGGTAGAATCACCCCAAGAATCATCATCTGCCTCACCTTGTGACAATCAACCTCAATGTGCTTTGTTCTCTCATGGAACACAGAGTTAGATGCAATGTGGATAGCTGCTTGATTATCACAATGCATTGTCATTGGCGTTGCTTGAATAATCTCCAGATGCTTCAAAATCCCTTTTATCCACACTAGCTCATTTGTAAGCTTCAGCATTGCTCTATACTCGGCCTCAGCACTGGAACAAGACACTACCTTCTGCTTCTTACTCTTCCAAGTGACCAAGTTACCACCAATGAATGTACAATAGCCTGTGGTTGATCTTCTATCTGCTCTATCCCCAGCCCAATCTGCATCACAGTAGCCTACAACCTCAGTACTCTTGTTACATCCCATCCATACTCCAAGACCAGTAGTTCCATTCAGATACATCAAGATCCTTTCCACCATCCGCCAGTGGTGCTCCTTAGGAACTTGCATGTGTTGACTGACTTGATTCACCGCAAAGCACACATCAGGTCTAGTAATGGTAAGATAAATCAACTTCCCCACTAGCTTCCTATACAGCTTAGGATCATGGAATGGCTTGCTATCCTCAATCTCCCCCTCACGTGGAACCTTGTACCATCCTCCATTGGCATCTTGGCTGTCTTTCCTCCATAGGCATCTGCTCCCTTCAATAGATCAATCACATACTTCCTTTGAGACATAAACAATCCTTCCTTTGATCTGCATATCTCAATCCCAAGAAAATACTTCATTTCCCCCAAGTCTTTAATCTCAAAGCTTGCCTTGAGATACTCCTTTGTAGCCTTGATGCCTTCCTTATCACTGCCTGTGATGATGATATCATCCACATACACAAGCAATACCACAATACCAGATGAGGTGGTTAGGGTAAAGAGAGTGTGATCCAATTCTGACTTTCTGAACCCTCTCCCATTCAGTGTAGTACTCAACTTGTTGTACCACGCCCTTGGAGACTGCTTGAGACCATAGATAGCTTTCCTCAACCTCAACACATTACCCTTCTTTACTAGATGTTCAAGACCTGGTGGTGGATGCATGTATACTTCATCTTCCAACTCTCCTTGAAGGAATGCATTCTTCACATCCATTTGCCACAAATCCCACTCAAGATTCACAGCTAAAGATAATACAATCCTGATAGTATGAAGTTTAGCCACAGGAGCAAAGGTCTCAACATAGTCCTCACCATATGTCTGAGTAAATCCTCTTGCCACCAACCTAGACTTGCGCCTCTCTATTCTTCCATCAGGATGAAACTTGATTGTGAACACCCATTTACTAGTCACTGCCTTCTTCCCTTTAGGCAGCTCACTCTCATACCATGTTTCATTCTTAATCATGGCTCCGGACTCATCAGCAACTGAATCTCTCCACTCCTTTAAAGCCATAGCTTCTTCATATGTCCTTGGAATATAGCTCTCATCCAAGCTTACTGTGAAGGCTGTATGCTCGTCTGGAAACTCTGCAAAGGAACACATAGCTTGAGAAGGATGCTCCACAGCCTGGGCATTGTAGTACACTCTCGTGTTTACCCAGTTGGAAGCATCTCTCTTCACCCTTGTGCTCCTCCTTAGCTCCTGAACTTGTTCTTCTTGTGGCTCTTGCCCATCTTCACTTGATTGAGCACCACTCTCATTTGACCCATCAGGATCCACTTCCCAATCTCCACTAGACTGAGTACCACTCTCATCTGAGCCAGTAGACTCTCTTTGCCCATCTCCACTAGACTGAGCACCACTCTCTACTTCCTGTGTCACCTCTTGATTATGCTGGCCTGAATCTTGATTTTGCACTTGCTCATGAGATTCAGTTCCATTCCCCCTCTCATGATCAAGAGGAGTTGTTCTTTCAGCTTCACTAGTCGGATTGGAAGACTCTCTTCTTCCAGATTCCTGATCCTGGGATAACCCTATCCCTAGCTTCTCCAACAGCACCCTCAGTGTTGTTGCTCTATCAGATGGAGCTTGAGACAAATCCTTCAGATTTTCCCACTCCTTTTCTTCATAATACCCTTTTGATTCAATAAACTTCACTTCTCTAGATACCATCACTCTCCTTGCTTCAGGATCATAGCACTTGTATCCCTTCTGAGTGATAGAGTATCCAATGAACATAGCCTTAGTACTCTTTGCCTCCAGCTTGTTTCTCTGTTCTCCTGGAGTCATGACATAGCATACACACCCAAATACTCGTAGGTGATCAATAAAAGGCTTGCTCTTATTCAGCACCTCAAATGGAGACAGATTCTTCAGTATCTTGGTTGGGACCCGGTTGATGAGATAGCAAGCAGTCTGTACAGCATCTCCCCAAAAACGTTTTGGGACATTTGCATGAAACATCATCGACCTAGCAACCTCCATCAAGTGCCTATTCTTCCTCTCAGCTACACCATTCTGCTGTGGTGTGTAGGGACAACTGGTCTGATGCACAATCCCATGCTTGGCTAGATGACTCTTGAAGGCATTGCTGATGTATTCACCTCCGTTGTCTGATCTCAGTACCTTCACAGTAGCATTGTATTGATTAGATACATATGCTTGGAAGTTCATAAACGCTTCTAGCACCTTATCTTTAGATGGAAGCAATGTGAGCCATGTATACTTAGACTTCTCATCAATGAATGTCACAAAGTATTTATGGCTGTCTCTAGACATGCATGGAGCGGTCCACACATCCGAGTGAACTAGATCAAAGCAATGCTCATAAGTAGTCTTAGATGTTGGGAAAACAGTCCTACAATGCTTTCCTAATATGCATGCTTCACAATCCAAGTGATTGAATGACATATTAGGGATTATCAATTCAATGGCACGAGCATGAGGATGTCCTAATCTAGCATGCCAAGTAATACTATCAATCTTCTCAGCAGTACTACTCAAGCAAATAGAATCAAAGGGATTAGAGGTCTTAGCCAAGTCGAGGTGGTATAGCTGATTCTTGCTGTCTCCTCTGCCAATGACTCTCCCAGTCTTCAAATCTTGAAACTCAACTTCATCAGGTCTGAATACTACTTGACAATCAAGATCAATGGTAGCTTTCTTCACAGATAATAGATTTGAAGTGAACTGAGGCATGTAGAAGGCAGCCGTGTCCTTCTCAAACAGTTTGAGCTTTCCCACTCCTTCTATTGGGATCATAGCACCATTAGCTATCCTAACACTCCCTGTTGCAGCCTTGATCTCACTTATAAGCCTCCTATCACTGATCATATGATGACTTGCTCCAGAATCAATCACCATGGGTTTAGAAGCTCCGGATTGTATAGCATGCTTCTTGCTTGCTGCTAAGGCTTGTACATGTTCCATGAACACTCTCCATTCCTTCCTGGTGATGCGATCATCAGCTCCACTCCCTTTCTCCTGCTCTCTTAACACCCCACTGTCTTCTACTGATTCCCCCATGTAGGCTGAGTAAGAACACTCTCCCACAACTCTCTTCCTACCCTTTCCTATGTTGATAGAAGCTTTGGATAGCATTCTGCACCTCCTCCTCTTCCGGAAGCCCTCACTCCTACTCCCGGTTAGCCTCCATGAGCCCTCACTCCTACTCATGGTTAGCTTCTGGAAGCTCTCACTCCTACTCCCAGTTGGCTTCCATGAGCTCTCACTCCTACTCATGGTTAGCCTCTCATCATCTCTCATTATCTCATACGCCCTTCTTATAAGCACACAGATCTCTTCCATTTCCGGAAGCTGTTCCCCTCTTAGAACCATCTCCACCAGCCACCCATATGATGACTCCATGCTCGCCAAGAGCTTCAAGACCATCTCTTGCTCTTGTGTAGTATCCCCATCCACATGGGATCTCAACCCTTGTAGTTCAACCCACAAATGTTGTAGCTTCCTCACATGGTTATTGAACTCTTCTCTTCCTTGTTTAACTTCACTAATCACCTTCTTGACTTCATACACTCTCCTAAGACTGATCTTGTTCTCATAAACATCTTCAATCTTCTCAAGCAGTGTACTTTCTTCAAGACTAAAGCAATCTCCACTTGTTTCTCTTGCTGTCTGATCTTTCTCAGCAGCTTTACCCTTCAAAGACTCTTCCTTCTCATGGTTTCTCCAAACTCCACACCTTTTCAGAGTTGTTTTCATTTGTGAGAACCACCCCCACTCATTCCCTCTCTCTTCCTTCTCTTCACGCCTTGCTGAACCACAAGCTAGACCCATCTTCTGACCTTGTCAAACACCTAAAGGGACTCCCTTGAAGCTGACTCTCCAAAAGAAACACCAACAGACACAAACTTGACTTTTAAAGGATCTAGCTCTTGAAAAATCTCAAGAACTCTCAAGAACACTCAAGAACACTCAAGAACATTTAGAAAAACGAAATCACTCTCTCCTTTTAAAGTAACCTGGCTCTGATACCATATTAGATTTGGTGATTTAAAGAGTGATTAAGTTTAATCTGAGAATTAAAGAGATTGGAGATTAAGAACAAGAGAGAGACTTAAGAGAGAGAGACTCAAAACTCCATTAATTAATACTGATGAGGGTTTACAAGTATATAAAGAGAGAGCAACAAGGAATTTCGAAATGTATAAGCATGTGTAGTCAAAGGACAGGCTGGAACTCCTTTTGAATCACTTGGCTGTGCTTTCTCACATGCTTGCACTAGTAGAAAAGCATCCTCTCCTTTCCAGCATCATACAGGCTGTCAAAGTGCTCCCTTATCCTTCCTTATCCTCTTTGGTCGAGTTTACTCTCTTCCCTTCACTAAGTTACCTTCTCATGCCATCAGATAACTTCCCAAGTTGTTACTGTGGTTAAACTAAAGTTACCACAGTAAAACTCCAAAGTTACTGTCTACTCCAACTCTCTTCCTCTCTCAATATATCAACTCTTTATTCTCTCATCTCAACAATATTCCCAAACAGGAAAACTGGGATCACCTGATTTGAAAGTGGGATAGCTTCTTCATCCTAACTCCTATGAGATTTATTCAGCTTCCTGGTGATTCTCCACTACTTTATGTATCAAAATCAAGCTTCTTACATCGCGATTCATCCTGGTTTGATTAGAATGACAAAGAAGCTGTCATATTCCCAAACAGGAAACTGGGATCACCTGATTTGAAAGTGGGATAGCTTCTTCATCCTAACTCCTATGAGATTTATTCAGCTTCCTGGTGATTCTCCACTACTTTATGTATCAAAATCAAGCTTCTTACATCGCGATTCATCCTGGTTTGATTAGAATGACAAAGAAGCTGTCATATTCCCAAACAGGAAAACTGGGATCACCTGATTTGAAAGTGGGATAGCTTCTTCATCCTAACTCCTATGAGATTTATTCAGCTTCCTGGTGATTCTCCACTACTTTATGTATCAAAATCAAGCTTCTTACATCGCGATTCATCCTGGTTTGATTAGAATGACAAAGAAGCTGTCATATTCCCAAACAGGAAAACTGGGATCACCTGATTTGAAAGTGGGATAGCTTCTTCATCCTAACTCCTATGAGATTTATTCACTTCCTGGTGATTCTCCACTACTTTATGTATCAAAATCAAGCTTCTTACATCGCGATTCATCCTGGTTTGATTAGAATGACAAAGAAGCTGTCATATTCCCAAACAGGAAAACTGGGATCACCTGATTTGAAAGTGGGATAGCTTCTTCATCCTAACTCCTATGAGATTTATTCAGCTTCCTGGTGATTCTCCACTACTTTATGTATCAAAATCAAGCTTCTTACATCGCGATTCATCCTGGTTTGATTAGAATGACAAAGAAGCTGTCATATTCCCAAACAGGAAAACTGGGATCACCTGATTTGAAAGTGGGATAGCTTCTTCATCCTAACTCCTATGAGATTTATTCAGCTTCCTGGTGATTCTCCACTACTTTATGTATCAAAATCAAGCTTCTTACATCGCGATTCATCCTGGTTTGATTAGAATGACAAAGAAGCTGTCATATTCCCAAACAGGAAAACTGGGATCACCTGATTTGAAAGTGGGATAGCTTCTTCATCCTAACTCCTATGAGATTTATTCACTTCCTGGTGATTCTCCACTACTTTATGTATCAAAATCAAGCTTCTTACATCGCGATTCATCCTGGTTTGATTAGAATGACAAAGAAGCTGTCATATTCCCAAACAGGAAAACTGGGATCACCTGATTTGAAAGTGGGATAGCTTCTTCATCCTAACTCCTATGAGATTTATTCAGCTTCCTGGTGATTCTCCACTACTTTATGTATCAAAATCAAGCTTCTTACATCGCGATTCATCCTGGTTTGATTAGAATGACAAAGAAGCTGTCATATTCCCAAACAGGAAAACTGGGATCACCTGATTTGAAAGTGGGATAGCTTCTTCATCCTAACTCCTATGAGATTTATTCAGCTTCCTGGTGATTCTCCACTACTTTATGTATCAAAATCAAGCTTCTTACATCGCGATTCATCCTGGTTTGATTAGAATGACAAAGAAGCTGTCATATTCCCAAACAGGAAAACTGGGATCACCTGATTTGAAAGTGGGATAGCTTCTTCATCCTAACTCCTATGAGATTTATTCAGCTTCCTGGTGATTCTCCACTACTTTATGTATCAAAATCAAGCTTCTTACATCGCGATTCATCCTGGTTTGATTAGAATGACAAAGAAGCTGTCATATTCCCAAACAGGAAAACTGGGATCACCTGATTTGAAAGTGGGATAGCTTCTTCATCCTAACTCCTATGAGATTTATTCAGCTTCCTGGTGATTCTCCACTACTTTATGTATCAAAATCAAGCTTCTTACATCGCGATTCATCCTGGTTTGATTAGAATGACAAAGAAGCTGTCATATTCCCAAACAGGAAAACTGGGATCACCTGATTTGAAAGTGGGATAGCTTCTTCATCCTAACTCCTATGAGATTTATTCAGCTTCCTGGTGATTCTCCACTACTTTATGTATCAAAATCAAGCTTCTTACATCGCGATTCATCCTGGTTTGATTAGAATGACAAAGAAGCTGTCATATTCCCAAACAGGAAAACTGGGATCACCTGATTTGAAAGTGGGATAGCTTCTTCATCCTAACTCCTATGAGATTTATTCAGCTTCCTGGTGATTCTCCACTACTTTATGTATCAAAATCAAGCTTCTTACATCGCGATTCATCCTGGTTTGATTAGAATGACAAAGAAGCTGTCATATTCCCAAACAGGAAAACTGGGATCACCTGATTTGAAAGTGGGATAGCTTCTTCATCCTAACTCCTATGAGATTTATTCAGCTTCCTGGTGATTCTCCACTACTTTATGTATCAAAATCAAGCTTCTTACATCGCGATTCATCCTGGTTTGATTAGAATGACAAAGAAGCTGTCATATTCCCAAACAGGAAAACTGGGATCACCTGATTTGAAAGTGGGATAGCTTCTTCATCCTAACTCCTATGAGATTTATTCAGCTTCCTGGTGATTCTCCACTACTTTATGTATCAAAATCAAGCTTCTTACATCGCGATTCATCCTGGTTTGATTAGAATGACAAAGAAGCTGTCATATTCCCAAACAGGAAAACTGGGATCACCTGATTTGAAAGTGGGATAGCTTCTTCATCCTAACTCCTATGAGATTTATTCAGCTTCCTGGTGATTCTCCACTACTTTATGTATCAAAATCAAGCTTCTTACATCGCGATTCATCCTGGTTTGATTAGAATGACAAAGAAGCTGTCATATTCCCAAACAGGAAAACTGGGATCACCTGATTTGAAAGTGGGATAGCTTCTTCATCCTAACTCCTATGAGATTTATTCAGCTTCCTGGTGATTCTCCACTACTTTATGTATCAAAATCAAGCTTCTTACATCGCGATTCATCCTGGTTTGATTAGAATGACAAAGAAGCTGTCATATTCCCAAACAGGAAAACTGGGATCACCTGATTTGAAAGTGGGATAGCTTCTTCATCCTAACTCCTATGAGATTTATTCAGCTTCCTGGTGATTCTCCACTACTTTATGTATCAAAATCAAGCTTCTTACATCGCGATTCATCCTGGTTTGATTAGAATGACAAAGAAGCTGTCATATTCCCAAACAGGAAAACTGGGATCACCTGATTTGAAAGTGGGATAGCTTCTTCATCCTAACTCCTATGAGATTTATTCAGCTTCCTGGTGATTCTCCACTACTTTATGTATCAAAATCAAGCTTCTTACATCGCGATTCATCCTGGTTTGATTAGAATGACAAAGAAGCTGTCATATTCCCAAACAGGAAAACTGGGATCACCTGATTTGAAAGTGGGATAGCTTCTTCATCCTAACTCCTATGAGATTTATTCAGCTTCCTGGTGATTCTCCACTACTTTATGTATCAAAATCAAGCTTCTTACATCGCGATTCATCCTGGTTTGATTAGAATGACAAAGAAGCTGTCATATTCCCAAACAGGAAAACTGGGATCACCTGATTTGAAAGTGGGATAGCTTCTTCATCCTAACTCCTATGAGATTTATTCACTTCCTGGTGATTCTCCACTACTTTATGTATCAAAATCAAGCTTCTTACATCGCGATTCATCCTGGTTTGATTAGAATGACAAAGAAGCTGTCATATTCCCAAACAGGAAAACTGGGATCACCTGATTTGAAAGTGGGATAGCTTCTTCATCCTAACTCCTATGAGATTTATTCACTTCCTGGTGATTCTCCACTACTTTATGTATCAAAATCAAGCTTCTTACATCGCGATTCATCCTGGTTTGATTAGAATGACAAAGAAGCTGTCATATTCCCAAACAGGAAAACTGGGATCACCTGATTTGAAAGTGGGATAGCTTCTTCATCCTAACTCCTATGAGATTTATTCAGCTTCCTGGTGATTCTCCACTACTTTATGTATCAAAATCAAGCTTCTTACATCGCGATTCATCCTGGTTTGATTAGAATGACAAAGAAGCTGTCATATTCCCAAACAGGAAAACTGGGATCACCTGATTTGAAAGTGGGATAGCTTCTTCATCCTAACTCCTATGAGATTTATTCAGCTTCCTGGTGATTCTCCACTACTTTATGTATCAAAATCAAGCTTCTTACATCGCGATTCATCCTGGTTTGATTAGAATGACAAAGAAGCTGTCATATTCCCAAACAGGAAAACTGGGATCACCTGATTTGAAAGTGGGATAGCTTCTTCATCCTAACTCCTATGAGATTTATTCAGCTTCCTGGTGATTCTCCACTACTTTATGTATCAAAATCAAGCTTCTTACATCGCGATTCATCCTGGTTTGATTAGAATGACAAAGAAGCTGTCATATTCCCAAACAGGAAAACTGGGATCACCTGATTTGAAAGTGGGATAGCTTCTTCATCCTAACTCCTATGAGATTTATTCAGCTTCCTGGTGATTCTCCACTACTTTATGTATCAAAATCAAGCTTCTTACATCGCGATTCATCCTGGTTTGATTAGAATGACAAAGAAGCTGTCATATTCCCAAACAGGAAAACTGGGATCACCTGATTTGAAAGTGGGATAGCTTCTTCATCCTAACTCCTATGAGATTTATTCAGCTTCCTGGTGATTCTCCACTACTTTATGTATCAAAATCAAGCTTCTTACATCGCGATTCATCCTGGTTTGATTAGAATGACAAAGAAGCTGTCATATTCCCAAACAGGAAAACTGGGATCACCTGATTTGAAAGTGGGATAGCTTCTTCATCCTAACTCCTATGAGATTTATTCAGCTTCCTGGTGATTCTCCACTACTTTATGTATCAAAATCAAGCTTCTTACATCGCGATTCATCCTGGTTTGATTAGAATGACAAAGAAGCTGTCATATTCCCAAACAGGAAAACTGGGATCACCTGATTTGAAAGTGGGATAGCTTCTTCATCCTAACTCCTATGAGATTTATTCAGCTTCCTGGTGATTCTCCACTACTTTATGTATCAAAATCAAGCTTCTTACATCGCGATTCATCCTGGTTTGATTAGAATGACAAAGAAGCTGTCATATTCCCAACAGGAAAACTGGGATCACCTGATTTGAAAGTGGGATAGCTTCTTCATCCTAACTCCTATGAGATTTATTCACTTCCTGGTGATTCTCCACTACTTTATGTATCAAAATCAAGCTTCTTACATCGCGATTCATCCTGGTTTGATTAGAATGACAAAGAAGCTGTCATATTCCCAAACAGGAAAACTGGGATCACCTGATTTGAAAGTGGGATAGCTTCTTCATCCTAACTCCTATGAGATTTATTCAGCTTCCTGGTGATTCTCCACTACTTTATGTATCAAAATCAAGCTTCTTACATCGCGATTCATCCTGGTTTGATTAGAATGACAAAGAAGCTGTCATATTCCCAAACAGGAAAACTGGGATCACCTGATTTGAAAGTGGGATAGCTTCTTCATCCTAACTCCTATGAGATTTATTCAGCTTCCTGGTGATTCTCCACTACTTTATGTATCAAAATCAAGCTTCTTACATCGCGATTCATCCTGGTTTGATTAGAATGACAAAGAAGCTGTCATATTCCCAAACAGGAAAACTGGGATCACCTGATTTGAAAGTGGGATAGCTTCTTCATCCTAACTCCTATGAGATTTATTCAGCTTCCTGGTGATTCTCCACTACTTTATGTATCAAAATCAAGCTTCTTACATCGCGATTCATCCTGGTTTGATTAGAATGACAAAGAAGCTGTCATATTCCCAAACAGGAAAACTGGGATCACCTGATTTGAAAGTGGGATAGCTTCTTCATCCTAACTCCTATGAGATTTATTCAGCTTCCTGGTGATTCTCCACTACTTTATGTATCAAAATCAAGCTTCTTACATCGCGATTCATCCTGGTTTGATTAGAATGACAAAGAAGCTGTCATATTCCCAAACAGGAAAACTGGGATCACCTGATTTGAAAGTGGGATAGCTTCTTCATCCTAACTCCTATGAGATTTATTCAGCTTCCTGGTGATTCTCCACTACTTTATGTATCAAAATCAAGCTTCTTACATCGCGATTCATCCTGGTTTGATTAGAATGACAAAGAAGCTGTCATATTCCCAAACAGGAAAACTGGGATCACCTGATTTGAAAGTGGGATAGCTTCTTCATCCTAACTCCTATGAGATTTATTCAGCTTCCTGGTGATTCTCCACTACTTTATGTATCAAAATCAAGCTTCTTACATCGCGATTCATCCTGGTTTGATTAGAATGACAAAGAAGCTGTCATATTCCCAAACAGGAAAACTGGGATCACCTGATTTGAAAGTGGGATAGCTTCTTCATCCTAACTCCTATGAGATTTATTCAGCTTCCTGGTGATTCTCCACTACTTTATGTATCAAAATCAAGCTTCTTACATCGCGATTCATCCTGGTTTGATTAGAATGACAAAGAAGCTGTCATATTCCCAAACAGGAAAACTGGGATCACCTGATTTGAAAGTGGGATAGCTTCTTCATCCTAACTCCTATGAGATTTATTCAGCTTCCTGGTGATTCTCCACTACTTTATGTATCAAAATCAAGCTTCTTACATCGCGATTCATCCTGGTTTGATTAGAATGACAAAGAAGCTGTCATATTCCCAAACAGGAAAACTGGGATCACCTGATTTGAAAGTGGGATAGCTTCTTCATCCTAACTCCTATGAGATTTATTCAGCTTCCTGGTGATTCTCCACTACTTTATGTATCAAAATCAAGCTTCTTACATCGCGATTCATCCTGGTTTGATTAGAATGACAAAGAAGCTGTCATATTCCCAAACAGGAAAACTGGGATCACCTGATTTGAAAGTGGGATAGCTTCTTCATCCTAACTCCTATGAGATTTATTCAGCTTCCTGGTGATTCTCCACTACTTTATGTATCAAAATCAAGCTTCTTACATCGCGATTCATCCTGGTTTGATTAGAATGACAAAGAAGCTGTCATATTCCCAAACAGGAAAACTGGGATCACCTGATTTGAAAGTGGGATAGCTTCTTCATCCTAACTCCTATGAGATTTATTCAGCTTCCTGGTGATTCTCCACTACTTTATGTATCAAAATCAAGCTTCTTACATCGCGATTCATCCTGGTTTGATTAGAATGACAAAGAAGCTGTCATATTCCCAAACAGGAAAACTGGGATCACCTGATTTGAAAGTGGGATAGCTTCTTCATCCTAACTCCTATGAGATTTATTCACTTCCTGGTGATTCTCCACTACTTTATGTATCAAAATCAAGCTTCTTACATCGCGATTCATCCTGGTTTGATTAGAATGACAAAGAAGCTGTCATATTCCCAAACAGGAAAACTGGGATCACCTGATTTGAAAGTGGGATAGCTTCTTCATCCTAACTCCTATGAGATTTATTCAGCTTCCTGGTGATTCTCCACTACTTTATGTATCAAAATCAAGCTTCTTACATCGCGATTCATCCTGGTTTGATTAGAATGACAAAGAAGCTGTCATATTCCCAAACAGGAAAACTGGGATCACCTGATTTGAAAGTGGGATAGCTTCTTCATCCTAACTCCTATGAGATTTATTCAGCTTCCTGGTGATTCTCCACTACTTTATGTATCAAAATCAAGCTTCTTACATCGCGATTCATCCTGGTTTGATTAGAATGACAAAGAAGCTGTCATATTCCCAAACAGGAAAACTGGGATCACCTGATTTGAAAGTGGGATAGCTTCTTCATCCTAACTCCTATGAGATTTATTCAGCTTCCTGGTGATTCTCCACTACTTTATGTATCAAAATCAAGCTTCTTACATCGCGATTCATCCTGGTTTGATTAGAATGACAAAGAAGCTGTCATATTCCCAAACAGGAAAACTGGGATCACCTGATTTGAAAGTGGGATAGCTTCTTCATCCTAACTCCTATGAGATTTATTCAGCTTCCTGGTGATTCTCCACTACTTATGTATCAAAATCAAGCTTCTTACATCGCGATTCATCCTGGTTTGATTAGAATGACAAAGAAGCTGTCATATTCCCAAACAGGAAAACTGGGATCACCTGATTTGAAAGTGGGATAGCTTCTTCATCCTAACTCCTATGAGATTTATTCAGCTTCCTGGTTTCCCTACTTTTATATCAAAATCAAGCTTCTTACATCGCGATTCATCCTGGTTTGATTAGAATGACAAAAGATCCCAAACAGAAAAACTGGGATCACTGATTTGAAAGTGGGATAGCTTCTTCATCCTAACTCCTATGAGATTTATTCACTTCCTGGTGATTCTCCACTACTTTATGTATCAAAATCAAGCTTCTTACATCGCGATTCATCCTGGTTTGATTAGAATGACAAAGAAGCTGTCATATTCCCAAACAGGAAAACTGGGATCACCTGATTTGAAAGTGGGATAGCTTCTTCATCCTAACTCCTATGAGATTTATTCACTTCCTGGTGATTCTCCACTACTTTATGTATCAAAATCAAGCTTCTTACATCGCGATTCATCCTGGTTTGATTAGAATGACAAAGAAGCTGTCATATTCCCAAACAGGAAAACTGGGATCACCTGATTTGAAAGTGGGATAGCTTCTTCATCCTAACTCCTATGAGATTTATTCGACTTCCTGGTGATTCTCCACTACTTTATGTATCAAAATCAAGCTTCTTACATCGCGATTCATCCTGGTTTGATTAGAATGACAAAGAAGCTGTCATATTCCCAAACAGGAAAACTGGGATCACCTGATTTGAAAGTGGGATAGCTTCTTCATCCTAACTCCTATGAGATTTATTCAGCTTCCTGGTGATTCTCCACTACTTTATGTTTCAAAATCAAGCTTCTTACATCGCGATTCATCCTGGTTTGATTAGAATGACAAAGAAGCTGTCATATTCCCAAACAGGAAAACTGGGATCACCTGATTTGAAAGTGGGATAGCTTCTTCATCCTAACTCCTATGAGATTTATTCAGCTTCCTGGTGATTCTCCACTACTTTATGTATCAAAATCAAGCTTCTTACATCGCGATTCATCCTGGTTTGATTAGAATGACAAAGAAGCTGTCATATTCCCAAACAGGAAAACTGGGATCACCTGATTTGAAAGTGGGATAGCTTCTTCATCCTAACTCCTATGAGATTTATTCAGCTTCCTGGTGATTCTCCACTACTTTATGTATCAAAATCAAGCTTCTTACATCGCGATTCATCCTGGTTTGATTAGAATAACAAAGAAGCTTTCATATTCCCAAACAGGAAAACTTGGATCACCTGATTTGAAAGTGGGATAGCTTCTTCATCCTAACTCCTGTTGTTGAGTTGAGCTGAATATATGTACGAAGAGCTAAGGAGTT
This sequence comes from Brassica napus, assembly GCF_020379485.1. Classification (NCBI taxonomy): domain Eukaryota; kingdom Viridiplantae; phylum Streptophyta; class Magnoliopsida; order Brassicales; family Brassicaceae; genus Brassica; species Brassica napus. Next base: position 57,530 of record NW_026015102.1, read on the forward strand.
GAAGAGGAAAGGAGATGAGGAAGCTTAAGGGAGTTTAGGGAGAGCATGGTACGGACGTCCGTACAAGGCCGTACAAGCCGTACAGTCCGTACCATCCAGCATCGACCAGACTTACCTTGCATCAGCCAAGTAACACGGTAACTAAGGTAAAGGGAAGAACTTACCTTGAGGCATCAGACAGACCGTTTAGGGATAAGGTAGAGCGCGCCTTGACAGGCTGGAACAGCTGAAAGGCAAGAGCATCTCGGTCCAAGATGCCAGATACTCCGCGCATGTGGAGAAGCTATTGGCTAGTCCAAATGAGCTTATCCTCTCCTGATTGACCTCACATGCTTTAGTCTTCTCTTGATTTCGAAAACCCTTGTATGCTCACTCTATATATATTGTAACTCATCAACCCTAATGAAGATTAAGCAGTTTGAGTCTCTCTAATCTCTTAGACACTATGGTTTACTCTTAGACACTAAACGGCTCTATCTAGTCTCCTAATCTTTCACAAACTTCTCTTAATCACTTCCTAAACACTCTCTTTATTCTGATTACTCTAAGGATCTCTTAATCTCATATGGTATCAGAGCCAGGTTCATTTGAATCTGGGGTTTGATCTTTAGAGAGTTACAAGCTAAACGTCTTTGAAGCTACACGCGAGTAGTCTTGAAGGTGTTGAAGCTGTGGTCCGTTGTAGTTGAAGCTGTGCTACGTTCTGTTGGTTTGCGTGATTCTAGACTCAAGGTTGGTGTGTACGAGATCCAAGATTCAAGTTTTCAAGTCAAGCAAAGATGGAACATGGGATGAACATGAGGATGAAGGTAGCGGTTACTTTCAAAGGTAGCAACTATACACTTTTGTGTATTAGAGCATGATTCAACCAATCAGGGATAATCAGATGAAAAGATTAAAGAGATTAAGAGATTCTAGTGAGAGAATAAAGAGAGAGAGACTCAAAACTCCATTTAATTAATAACTGATGAGGTTTACAAGTATTAATAGAGAGAGCAACAAGGAAATTCGAAATGGTTAAGCATGTGTAGTCAAAGGACAGGCTGGAACTCCTTTTGAATCACTTGGCTGTGCTTTCTCACATGCTTGCACTAGTATAAAGGTAACTTCTCCTTTCCAGCATCATACAGGCTGTCAAAGTGATCCCTTATCCTTCCTTAACCTCACTTATCCTCTTTGGTCGAGTTTCCTCTCTTCTCTTCACTAAGTTACCTTCTCATCCCATCAGATAACTTCCCCAAGTAGTTACTGTGGTTAAAATAAAGTTACCACAGTAAAACTCTAAAGTTACTGTCTCAGCCTCCTTGGTCTTCATCTCAATACTCCCCCTCAAGCTTGACCATGTAGAACAAGTCAAGCTTGGAAACCATGAAGACCTCCCTCGTTAAAAACCTCACCAAGTAAAACCCATTGGGATAAAACCTTGATGAGGGAAAAAGAGTGGAGACTCCATGGTTAAGGGGCTCAGCTCCTAGGAGTCAGATCAATGAGTCCAAGCCTTGACAGTATGGACTCCATTGTCTTCAATCTCGCTGCCTTAGTAAACACATCTGCAAGCTGATCTTCACTTCTTGTATAACATGGCAGAATCACTCCTAAGATGATCATCTGCCTCACCTTATGACAATCCACCTCTATGTGCTTTGTTCTCTCATGAAACACTGAATTGGAGGCAATGTGGATAGCTGCTTGATTGTCACAATGCATTGTCATAGGTGTGGCCTGCTCGATCTCCAAGTGCTTCAAGATCCCCTTGATCCACACCAACTCATTTGTAAGCTTCAACATAGCTCTATACTCAGCTTCAGCACTTGAACAGGAGATGACCTTCTGCTTCTTACTCTTCCAAGTAACCAGATTCCCTCCAATGAATGTACAATACCCAGTAGTTGATCTCCTGTCCACTCTATCTCCTGCCCAATCAGCATCACAATACCCAACCACTTCTGTACTGCCATTGCAACCCATCCAAACTCCTTGTCCATGTGAGCCACTCAAATACCTCAGTATCCTATCAACCATCTTCCAGTGATGTACCTTTGGCGCCTGCATATGTTGGCTCACTTGATTCACAGCAAAGCATATATCAGGTCTGGTGATAGTCAAGTAGATCAGCTTACCCACCATCCTCCTATACAGCTTAGCATCCTCAAACAACTGGTTCTCTTCAACCTCCCCCTCACGCAAGACTTTATACCCTTCCTCAAGAGGTGTCTTAGCTATCTTCCCTCCAAGCACATCAGTCTCCTTCAGCATATCCATAGTATACTTCCTTTGAGACATAAACAAACCCTCCTTAGATCTGCATATCTCAATCCCCAAAAAATACTTCATCTCTCCCAAGTCTTTAATATCAAACACAGACTTGAGAAACTCTTTGGTGGCTTTAATCCCAGCCTTATCACTCCCTGTGATAATCAAATCATCCACATACACCAAAATCACTATGATCCCTGATGGTCCAACCAGTGTGAAGAGTGTATGATCTAGTTCAGACTTCCTGAACCCTCTCCCATTGAGAGTTGTACTAAGCTTTCTGTACCAAGCTCTAGGAGACTGCTTCAGCCCATATATAGCCTTCTTCAATCTCAAAACATTCCCTGGCTTTACTAGATGCTCAAGACCAGGAGGTGGATGCATGTATACTTCATCTTCAAGTTCACCTTGCAAGAAAGCATTCTTCACATCCATTTGCCACAAATCCCACTCCAAGTTTGTTGCAATAGATAACACAATTCGAATTGTGTGAAGCTTGGCCACTGGTGCAAAAGTATCAATGTAATCTTCCCCATAAGTCTGTGTAAATCCTCTTGCAACCAGCCTAGTCTTGCGCCTATCTATCTCCCCATTTGCAAGGTACTTGATGGTGAAGATCCATCTGCTTGAAACTGCCTTCTTCCCTTTAGGTAACTCACTCTCATACCAAGTATCATTCCTGATCATTGCATCCCTTTCATCTCCTACTGAATCTCTCCAAACCTTGTGCTTCATAGCTTCTTCATAAGATCTTGGTATCTCATTCTCATCCAAGTTACACATAAATATTAGATTTGGTGATTTAAAGAGTGATTAAGACTAATCTGAGAATTAAAGAGATTGGAGATTAAGAACAAGAGAGAGACTTAAGAGAGAGAGACTCAAAACTCCATTAATTAATACTGATGAGGGTTTACAAGTATATAAAGAGAGAGCAACAAGGAATTTCGAAATGTATAAGCATGTGTAGTCAAAGGACAGGCTGGAACTCCTTTTGAATCACTTGGCTGTGCTTTCTCACATGCTTGCACTAGTAGAAAAGCATCCTCTCCTTTCCAGCATCATACAGGCTGTCAAAGTGCTCCCTTATCCTTCCTTATCCTCTTTGGTCGAGTTTACTCTCTTCCCTTCACTAAGTTACCTTCTCATGCCATCAGATAACTTCCCAAGTTGTTACTGTGGTTAAACTAAAGTTACCACAGTAAAACTCCAAAGTTACTGTCTACTCCAACTCTCTTCCTCTCTCAATATATCAACTCTTTATTCTCTCATCTCAACACTCCCCCTCAAGCTTGACCATGTGGAACAAGTCAAGCTTGGAAGGACCATGAGATCTCCCTCATTAAAACCTCATTAAAGAAAACCCATTGGGACAAAACCTTAATGAGGAAAAAGAGTAGAGATCACATGATCAGGAGAGTGTATAGACTAGCCCTTAGGCGAGAGATCAATGAGTCCTAACCTGATGTGTATGGACTCCATTGTCTTTTGCCTTGCTGCCTTTGTGAACACATCTGCTAACTGATCCTCACTCCGAGTATAACAAGGTAGAATCACCCCAAGAATCATCATCTGCCTCACCTTGTGACAATCAACCTCAATGTGCTTTGTTCTCTCATGGAACACAGAGTTAGATGCAATGTGGATAGCTGCTTGATTATCACAATGCATTGTCATTGGCGTTGCTTGAATAATCTCCAGATGCTTCAAAATCCCTTTTATCCACACTAGCTCATTTGTAAGCTTCAGCATTGCTCTATACTCGGCCTCAGCACTGGAACAAGACACTACCTTCTGCTTCTTACTCTTCCAAGTGACCAAGTTACCACCAATGAATGTACAATAGCCTGTGGTTGATCTTCTATCTGCTCGGTCCCCAGCCCAATCTGCATCACAGTAGCCTACAACCTCAGTACTCTTGTTACATCCCATCCATACTCCAAGACCAGTAGTTCCATTCAGATACATCAAGATCCTTTCCACCATCCGCCAGTGGTGCTCCTTAGGAACTTGCATGTGTTGACTGACTTGATTCACCGCAAAGCACACATCAGGTCTAGTAATGGTAAGATAAATCAACTTCCCCACTAGCTTCCTATACAGCTTAGGATCATGGAATGGCTTGCTATCCTCAATCTCCCCCTCACGTGGAACCTTGTAACCATCCTCCATTGGCATCTTGGCTGTCTTTCCTCCATAGGCATCTGCTCCCTTCAATAGATCAATCACATACTTCCTTTGAGACATAAACAATCCTTCCTTTGATCTGCATATCTCAATCCCAAGAAAATACTTCATTTCCCCCAAGTCTTTAATCTCAAAGCTTGCCTTGAGATACTCCTTTGTAGCCTTGATGCCTTCCTTATCACTGCCTGTGATGATGATATCATCCACATACACAAGCAATACCACAATACCAGATGAGGTGGTTAGGGTAAAGAGAGTGTGATCCAATTCTGACTTTCTGAACCCTCTCCCATTCAGTGTAGTACTCAACTTGTTGTACCACGCCCTTGGAGACTGCTTGAGACCATAGATAGCTTTCCTCAACCTCAACACATTACCCTTCTTTACTAGATGTTCAAGACCTGGTGGTGGATGCATGTATACTTCATCTTCCAACTCTCCTTGAAGGAATGCATTCTTCACATCCATTTGCCACAAATCCCACTCAAGATTCACAGCTAAAGATAATACAATCCTGATAGTATGAAGTTTAGCCACAGGAGCAAAGGTCTCAACATAGTCCTCACCATATGTCTGAGTAAATCCTCTTGCCACCAACCTAGACTTGCGCCTCTCTATTCTTCCATCAGGATGAAACTTGATTGTGAACACCCATTTACTAGTCACTGCCTTCTTCCCTTTAGGCAGCTCACTCTCATACCATGTTTCATTCTTAATCATGGCTCCGGACTCATCAGCAACTGAATCTCTCCACTCCTTTAAAGCCATAGCTTCTTCATATGTCCTTGGAATATAGCTCTCATCCAAGCTTACTGTGAAGGCTATATGCTCGTCCGGAAACTCTGCAAAGGAACACATAGCTTGAGAAGGATGCTCCACAGCCTGGGCATTGTAGTACACTCTCGTGTTTACCCAGTTGGAAGCATCTCTCTTCACCCTTGTGCTCCTCCTTAGCTCCTGAACTTGTTCTTCTTGTGTTTCTTGCCCATCTTCACTTGATTGAGCACCACTCTCATTTGACCCATCAGGATCTACTTCCCAATCTCCACTAGACTGAGTACCACTCTCATCTGAGCCAGTAGACTCTCTTTGCCCATCTCCACTAGACTGAGCACCACTCTCTACTTCCTGTGTCACCTCTTGATTATGCTGGCCTGAATCTTCTTGATTGTGCACTTGCTCATGAGATTCAGTTCCATTCCCCCTCTCATGATCAAGAGGAGTTGTTCTTTCAGCTTCACTAGTAGGATTGGAAGACTCTCTTCTTCCAGATTCCTGATCCTGGGATAACCCTATCCCTAGCTTCTCCAACAGCACCCTCAGTGTTGTTGCTCTATCAGATGGAGCTTGAGACAAATCCTTCAGATTTTCCCACTCCTTTTCTTCATAATACCCTTTGGATTCAATAAACTTCACTTCTCTAGATACCATCACTCTCCTTGCTTCAGGATCATAGCACTTGTATCCCTTCTGAGTGATAGAGTATCCAATAAACATTGCCTTAGTACTCTTTGCCTCCAGCTTGTTTCTCTGTTCTCCTGGAGTCATGACATAGCATACACACCCAAATACTCGTAGGTGATCAATAAAAGGCTTGCTCTTATTCAGCACCTCAAATGGAGACAGATTCTTCAGTATCTTGGTTGGGACCCGGTTGATGAGGTAGCAAGCAGTCTGAACAGCATCTCCCCAAAATCTTTTTGGGACATTTGCATGAAACATCATCGACCTAGCAACCTCCATCAAGTGCCTATTCTTCCTCTCAGCTACACCATTCTGCTGTGGTGTGTAGGGACAACTGGTCTGATGCACAATCCCATGCTTGGCTAGATGACTCTTGAAGGCATTGCTGATGTATTCACCTCCGTTGTCTGATCTCAGTACCTTCACAGTAGCATTGTATTGATTAGATACATATGCTTGGAAGTTCATAAACGCTTCTAGCACCTTATCTTTAGATGGAAGCAATGTGAGCCATGTATACTTAGACTTCTCATCAATGAATGTCACAAAGTATTTATGGCTGTCTCTAGACATGCATGGAGCGGTCCACACATCCGAGTGAACTAGATCAAAGCAATGCTCATAAGTAGTCTTAGATGTTGGGAAAACAGTCCTACAATGCTTTCCTAATATGCATGCTTCACAATCCAAGTGATTGAATGACATATTAGGGATTATCAATTCAATGGCACGAGCATGAGGATGTCCTAATCTAGCATGCCAAGTAATACTATCAATCTTCTCAGCAGTACTACTCAAGCAAATAGAATCAAAGGGATTAGAGGTCTTAGCCAAGTCGAGGTGGTATAGCTGATTTTTGCTGTCTCCTCTGCCAATGACTCTCCCAGTCTTCAAATCTTGAAACTCAACTTCATCAGGTCTGAATACTACTTGACAATCAAGATCAATGGTAGCTTTCTTCACAGATAATAGATTTGAAGTGAACTGAGGCATGTAGAAGGCAGCCGTGTCCTTCTCAAACAGTTTGAGCTTTCCCACTCCTTCTATTGGGATCATAGCACCATTAGCTATCCTAACACTCCCTGTTGCAGCCTTGATCTCACTTATAAGCCTCCTATCACTGATCATATGATGACTTGCTCCAGAATCAATCACCATGGGTTTAGAAGCTCCGGATTGTATAGCATGCTTCTTGCTTGCTGCTAAGGCTTGTACATGTTCCATGAACACTCTCCATTCCTTCCTGGTGATGCGATCATCAGCTCCACTCCCTTTCTCCTGCTCTCTTAACACCCCACTGTCTTCTACTGATTCCCCCATGTAGGCTGAGTAAGAACACTCTCCCACAACTCTCTTTCTACCCTTTCCTATGTTGATAGAAGCTTTGGATAGCATTCTGCACCTTCTCTTCTTCCGGAAGCCCTCACTCCTACTCCCGGTTAGCCTCCATGAGCCCTCACTCCTACTCATGGTTAGCTTCTGGAAGCTCTCACTCCTACTCCCAGTTGGCTTCCATGAGCTCTCACTCCTACTCATGGTTAGCCTCTCATCATCTCTCATTATCTCATACGCCCTTCTTATAAGCCCACAAATCTCTTCCATTTCCGGAAGCTGTTCCCCTCTTAGAACCATCTCTACCAGCCACCCATATGATGACTCCATGCTCGCCAAGAGCTTCAAGACCGTCTCTTGCTCTTGTGTAGTATCCCCATCCACATGGGATCTCAACCCTTGTAGTTCAACCCACAAATGTTGTAGCTTCCTCACATGGTTATTGAACTCTTCTCTTCCTGGTTTACCTCCACTAATCACCTTCTTGACTTCATACACTCTCCTAAGACTGATCTTGTTCTCATAAACATCTTCAATCTTCTCAAGCAGTGTACTTTCTTCAAGACTAAAGCAATTTCCACTTGTTTCTCTTGCTGTCTGATCTTTCTCAGCAGCTTTACCCTTCAAAGACTCTTCCTTCTCATGGTTTCTCCAAACTCCACACCTCTTCAGAGTCGCTTTCATTTGTGAGAACCACCCCCACTCATTCCCTCTCTCTTCCTTCTCTTCACGCTTTGCTGAACCACAAGCTAGACCCATCTTCTGACCTTGTCAAACACCTAAAGGGACTCCCTTGAAGCTGACTCTCCAAAAGAAACACCAACAGACACAAACTTGACTTTTAAAGGATCTAGCTCTTGAAAAATCTCAAGAACTCTCAAGAACACTCAAGAACACTCAAGAACATTGAGAAAAACGAAATCACTCTCTCCTTTTGAACGAACCTGGCTCTGATACCATATTAGATTTGGTGATTTAAAGAGTGATTAAGACTAATCTGAGAATTAAAGAGATTGGAGATTAAGAACAAGAGAGAGACTTAAGAGAGAGAGACTCAAAACTCCATTAATTAATACTGATGAGGGTTTACAAGTATATAAAGAGAGAGCAACAAGGAATTTTGAAATGTATAAGCATGTGTAGTCAAAGGACAGGCTGGAACTCCTTTTGAATCACTTGGCTGTGCTTTCTCACATGCTTGCACTAGTAGAAAAGCATCCTCTCCTTTCCAGCATCATACAGGCTGTCAAAGTGCTCCCTTATCCTTCCTTATCCTCTTTGGTCGAGTTTACTCTCTTCCCTTCACTAAGTTACCTTCTCATGCCATCAGATAACTTCCCAAGTTGTTACTGTGGTTAAACTAAAGTTACCACAGTAAAACCTCCAAAGTTACTGTCTACTCCAACTCTCTTCCTCTCTCAATATATCAACTCTTTATTCTCTCATCTCAACAATAAACACCATGTGCTCTTCTGGAAACTCTGCAAAGGAACACATGGCTTGAGAGGGATGCTCCACAGCCTGGGCATTGTAGTACACTCTCGTGTTTACCCAGTTGGAAGGATCCCTCCTTATCCTTGTGCTCCTCCGCAAGGTCTCAACCTGTTCTTCAGCCTGAACATTCTCTTGTGCTTCCTCTCTTAAACCAGTAGGTTCTCCCTGCTCATTTCCACCTGACTGAGCTTCACTCTCTACTTCCTGTGTCTCCTCCTGATCATGCTGACCTGAATCCTCTTGGTTATGCTCCTGCTCCCCTGATTCAGATCCATTCCCCCTCTCATGATCAAGAGGGGTTGTTCCTCCAGCTTCTCCAGTTTGATTAGAAGGTCCGGTTCTTCCTGGTTCCTGATCTTGGGATAATCCTATCCCTAGCCTCTCCAACAACACTCTCAATGTTGTTGCCTTCTCTGATGGAGCTCGGGACAGATCCTCTAGGTCTTCCCATTTCTTCTCCTCATAATACCCTTTAGACTCAACAAACTTCACTTCTCTAGATACCATAACCCTCCTAGTTATTGGATCATAACATTTGTAGCCTTTCTGAGTGATTGAGTACCCAATGAACATAGCTTTAGTACTCTTTGCTTCTAGCTTGTTCCTTCTTTCTCCGGGAATCATCACATAACATAAGCACCCAAAGACTCTCAAATGATCAATGTGTGGCTTGGCCTTGTTCAATACTTCAAAGGGAGACAGTTTCTTCAAGACACGGGTTGGCACTCTATTGATGAGATAGCAAGCAGTCTGAACAGCATCACTCCAAAACCTCTTAGGGACATTCATGTGGAACATGATTGATCTCGCAACCTCCATCAAATGTCTGTTCTTCCTCTCAGCCACCCCATTTTGTTGTGGTGTGTAAGGACAGCTAGTTTGTTGCACAATCCCATGCTTTGCAAGATGACTCTTGAAAGCATTGCTAGTGTATTCTCCTCCATTATCAGACCTCAGAATCCTCACAGTGGCATTGTACTGATTAGTAACATATGCTTGGAAGTTCATGAAGGCTTCTAGGACTCTGTCTTTGGAGGGAATCATGGTGATCCATGTGTACTTGGACTTCTCATCAATGAAAGTCACAAAGTACTTATGGCTGTCTCTAGACATACAGGGAGCTGTCCACACGTCTGAATGCACCAGATCAAAGCAATTCTCATATCTGGTTTCTGATGTTGGGAAGACAGTCCTACAGTGCTTTCCAAGTATACAAGCTTCACACTCCAAGTGATTGAACGCCATACTTGGTAGAATCAGTTCAATTGCCTTGGCATGAGGATGTCCCAGCCTTGCATGCCATGTGAGATTATCACACCTATCCGTTGTGCTGCTTAAACACACAGACTCCACAGGACTAGGCGCCTCAGTTGTTTGGAGATGATAGAGCTGATGCTTGCTGTCTCCTCTGCCAATAACCCTTCCAGTCTTCAAATCCTGGAACTCAACTTCATTTGGTCTGAAAACCACTTGACAATCCAGATCAACTGTAGCCTTCTTAACTGAGATTAGATTGGATGTAAACTGAGGTAGGTAGAAGGCAGTGGAGTTCTTCTCAAACAGCTTGAGGTTTCCCACTCCTTCTATTGGGATCCTGGTACCATTGGCTATCATGACACTCCCTGTTGCTGCTTTAACCTCACTGATTAGTCTCTTGTCACTGATCATGTGGTGTGTTGCTCCAGAGTCAATGATGATGGGTTTAGATGTGGATGCTTTGGCAGGAGCACCCAGACTCCGGGTCGTAGCCAAAGCATACACATGCTTAACCAACTCATCCCATTCCTTCTTTGTCACACACTCATCTGCCCTCTTGGTATCCATTCCTCTCATATCCGCACTGTCTCCTACTGTCTCTCCCATGTAAGCTGAGTATGAACACTCTCCTATAACCATCTGCTGAAGTACATCCTTGATTCTCTTCAAGATTACACTCATCCTGTCACTTAAGTGCTCAGACTCGCTATCCTTTCTCCATGCCCTTCTCTTCATTAACCACTCCTTAGAAAGTTTTCTCAACCTTCCCCTCTTACAGCTTGTACCTCCCTTCCATCTTTCTGGCTTCCTGTTCATTTCCCACACATCACAAGTATATTTAACAAGCTCACATACCTCTTCCATAAGGAAGCTGAAGATCACATCTTGCTTCCTCCTTTCTTGACAACATCTCGGATTTGATGTGTGTGTCTTCACCCCATCTAGCTCCGACCATACTTCTCTCAGCCTTCCCACAAGCTGATAACACTCATCCTTTCCTTGTCTCAAGCCGCGGATCACCCCTCTGTCCTCAACGACTCTCACAAGCTTGGACTTGCCTAAAGTTGCTTCAATCTCACTCTTTGTAGTGTCTCCTTGAACAACTTCATTTCCCAGCTTCAGACCTCTTGTCTGACCTTCTTCAGTAGCCATTTCCATGAAAGGTTTCCCCTTTCCATGACTACTCCATAACCCACAGCTTTCCAAAGCTCTCTTTGCCCATCTTGACCAATCGCCATCCCTCTCTTCTTCAAGCTCCATGGTTGTACTAGATCTGTGCTTCATTTCCATGTTGAGATAGTTTGAATCCATCAGAATATCTCACACCACTCAGATAATAAAGACCAGAACTCAAGAACACCAAGAACACTCAAGAACCCTCAAGAACACTCAAGAACACCCAGATTTTATGAAAAACGAAATCACACTCTCCCCTTTTTAGCAACCTGGCTCTGATACCATATACACTTTTGTGTATTAGAGCATGATTCAACCAATCAGGGATAATCAGATGAAAAGATTAAAGAGATTAAGAGATTCTAGTGAGAGAATAAAGAGAGAGAGACTCAAAACTCCATTATTAATAACTGATGAGGTTTACAAGTATTAATAGAGAGAGCAACAAGGAAATTCGAAATGGTTAAGCATGTGTAGTCAAAGGACAGGCTGGAACTCCTTTTGAATCACTTGGCTGTGCTTTCTCACATGCTTGCACTAGTATAAAGGTAACTTCTCCTTTCCAGCATCATACAGGCTGTCAAAGTGATCCCTTATCCTTCCTTAACCTCACTTATCCTCTTTGGTCGAGTTTCCTCTCTTCTCTTCACTAAGTTACCTTCTCATCCCATCAGATAACTTCCCCAAGTAGTTACTGTGGTTAAAATAAAGTTACCACAGTAAAACTCTAAAGTTACTGTCTCAGCCTCCTTGGTCTTCATCTCAATAGTAAGAAGCTTGATTTTGAAACATAAAGTAGTGGAGAATCACCAGGAAGCTGAATAAATCTCATAGGAGTTAGGATGAAGAAGCTATCCCACTTTCAAATCAGGTGATCCCAGTTTTCCTGTTTGGGAATATGACAGCTTCTTTGTCATTCTAATCAAACCAGGATGAATCGCGATGTAAGAAGCTTGATTTTGATACATAAAGTAGTGGAGAATCACCAGGAAGCTGAATAAATCTCATAGGAGTTAGGATGAAGAAGCTATCCCACTTTCAAATCAGGTGATCCCAGTTTTCCTGTTTGGGAATATGACAGCTTCTTTGTCATTCTAATCAAACCAGGATGAATCGCGATGTAAGAAGCTTGATTTTGATACATAAAGTAGTGGAGAATCACCAGGAAGCTGAATAAATCTCATAGGAGTTAGGATGAAGAAGCTATCCCACTTTCAAATCAGGTGATCCCAGTTTTCCTGTTTGGGAATATGACAGCTTCTTTGTCATTCTAATCAAACCAGGATGAATCGCGATGTAAGAAGCTTGATTTTGATACATAAAGTAGTGGAGAATCACCAGGAAGCTGAATAAATCTCATAGGAGTTAGGATGAAGAAGCTATCCCACTTTCAAATCAGGTGATCCCAGTTTTCCTGTTTGGGAATATGACAGCTTCTTTGTCATTCTAATCAAACCAGGATGAATCGCGATGTAAGAAGCTTGATTTTGATACATAAAGTAGTGGAGAATCACCAGGAAGCTGAATAAATCTCATAGGAGTTAGGATGAAGAAGCTATCCCACTTTCAAATCAGGTGATCCCAGTTTTCCTGTTTGGGAATATGACAGCTTCTTTGTCATTCTAATCAAACCAGGATGAATCGCGATGTAAGAAGCTTGATTTTGATACATAAAGTAGTGGAGAATCACCAGGAAGCTGAATAAATCTCATAGGAGTTAGGATGAAGAAGCTATCCCACTTTCAAATCAGGTGATCCCAGTTTTCCTGTTTGGGAATATGACAGCTTCTTTGTCATTCTAATCAAACCAGGATGAATCGCGATGTAAGAAGCTTGATTTTGATACATAAAGTAGTGGAGAATCACCAGGAAGCTGAATAAATCTCATAGGAGTTAGGATGAAGAAGCTATCCCACTTTCAAATCAGGTGATCCCAGTTTTCCTGTTTGGGAATATGACAGCTTCTTTGTCATTCTAATCAAACCAGGATGAATCGCGATGTAAGAAGCTTGATTTTGATACATAAAGTAGTGGAGAATCACCAGGAAGCTGAATAAATCTCATAGGAGTTAGGATGAAGAAGCTATCCCACTTTCAAATCAGGTGATCCCAGTTTTCCTGTTTGGGAATATGACAGCTTCTTTGTCATTCTAATCAAACCAGGATGAATCGCGATGTAAGAAGCTTGATTTTGATACATAAAGTAGTGGAGAATCACCAGGAAGCTGAATAAATCTCATAGGAGTTAGGATGAAGAAGCTATCCCACTTTCAAATCAGGTGATCCCAGTTTTCCTGTTTGGGAATATGACAGCTTCTTTGTCATTCTAATCAAACCAGGATGAATCGCGATGTAAGAAGCTTGATTTTGATACATAAAGTAGTGGAGAATCACCAGGAAGCTGAATAAATCTCATAGGAGTTAGGATGAAGAAGCTATCCCACTTTCAAATCAGGTGATCCCAGTTTTCCTGTTTGGGAATATGACAGCTTCTTTGTCATTCTAATCAAACCAGGATGAATCGCGATGTAAGAAGCTTGATTTTGATACATAAAGTAGTGGAGAATCACCAGGAAGCTGAATAAATCTCATAGGAGTTAGGATGAAGAAGCTATCCCACTTTCAAATCAGGTGATCCCAGTTTTCCTGTTTGGGAATATGACAGCTTCTTTGTCATTCTAATCAAACCAGGATGAATCGCGATGTAAGAAGCTTGATTTTGATACATAAAGTAGTGGAGAATCACCAGGAAGCTGAATAAATCTCATAGGAGTTAGGATGAAGAAGCTATCCCACTTTCAAATCAGGTGATCCCAGTTTTCCTGTTTGGGAATATGACAGCTTCTTTGTCATTCTAATCAAACCAGGATGAATCGCGATGTAAGAAGCTTGATTTTGATACATAAAGTAGTGGAGAATCACCAGGAAGCTGAATAAATCTCATAGGAGTTAGGATGAAGAAGCTATCCCACTTTCAAATCAGGTGATCCCAGTTTTCCTGTTTGGGAATATGACAGCTTCTTTGTCATTCTAATCAAACCAGGATGAATCGCGATGTAAGAAGCTTGATTTTGATACATAAAGTAGTGGAGAATCACCAGGAAGCTGAATAAATCTCATAGGAGTTAGGATGAAGAAGCTATCCCACTTTCAAATCAGGTGATCCCAGTTTTCCTGTTTGGGAATATGACAGCTTCTTTGTCATTCTAATCAAACCAGGATGAATCGCGATGTAAGAAGCTTGATTTTGATACATAAAGTAGTGGAGAATCACCAGGAAGCTGAATAAATCTCATAGGAGTTAGGATGAAGAAGCTATCCCACTTTCAAATCAGGTGATCCCAGTTTTCCTGTTTGGGAATATGACAGCTTCTTTGTCATTCTAATCAAACCAGGATGAATCGCGATGTAAGAAGCTTGATTTTGATACATAAAGTAGTGGAGAATCACCAGGAAGCTGAATAAATCTCATAGGAGTTAGGATGAAGAAGCTATCCCACTTTCAAATCAGGTGATCCCAGTTTTCCTGTTTGGGAATATGACAGCTTCTTTGTCATTCTAATCAAACCAGGATGAATCGCGATGTAAGAAGCTTGATTTTGATACATAAAGTAGTGGAGAATCACCAGGAAGCTGAATAAATCTCATAGGAGTTAGGATGAAGAAGCTATCCCACTTTCAAATCAGGTGATCCCAGTTTTCCTGTTTGGGAATATGACAGCTTCTTTGTCATTCTAATCAAACCAGGATGAATCGCGATGTAAGAAGCTTGATTTTGATACATAAAGTAGTGGAGAATCACCAGGAAGCTGAATAAATCTCATAGGAGTTAGGATGAAGAAGCTATCCCACTTTCAAATCAGGTGATCCCAGTTTTCCTGTTTGGGAATATGACAGCTTCTTTGTCATTCTAATCAAACCAGGATGAATCGCGATGTAAGAAGCTTGATTTTGATACATAAAGTAGTGGAGAATCACCAGGAAGCTGAATAAATCTCATAGGAGTTAGGATGAAGAAGCTATCCCACTTTCAAATCAGGTGATCCCAGTTTTCCTGTTTGGGAATATGACAGCTTCTTTGTCATTCTAATCAAACCAGGATGAATCGCGATGTAAGAAGCTTGATTTTGATACATAAAGTAGTGGAGAATCACCAGGAAGCTGAATAAATCTCATAGGAGTTAGGATGAAGAAGCTATCCCACTTTCAAATCAGGTGATCCCAGTTTTCCTGTTTGGGAATATGACAGCTTCTTTGTCATTCTAATCAAACCAGGATGAATCGCGATGTAAGAAGCTTGATTTTGATACATAAAGTAGTGGAGAATCACCAGGAAGCTGAATAAATCTCATAGGAGTTAGGATGAAGAAGCTATCCCACTTTCAAATCAGGTGATCCCAGTTTTCCTGTTTGGGAATATGACAGCTTCTTTGTCATTCTAATCAAACCAGGATGAATCGCGATGTAAGAAGCTTGATTTTGATACATAAAGTAGTGGAGAATCACCAGGAAGCTGAATAAATCTCATAGGAGTTAGGATGAAGAAGCTATCCCACTTTCAAATCAGGTGATCCCAGTTTTCCTGTTTGGGAATATGACAGCTTCTTTGTCATTCTAATCAAACCAGGATGAATCGCGATGTAAGAAGCTTAATTTTGAAACATAAAGTAGTGGAGAATCACCAGGAAGCTGAATAAATCAAACCAGGATGAATCGCGATGTAAGAAGCTTGATTTTGAAACATAAAGTAGTGGAGAATCACCAGGAAGCTGAATAAATCTCATAGGAGTTAGGATGAAGAAGCTATCCCACTTTCAAATCAGGTGATCCCAGTTTTCCTGTTTGGGAATATGACAGCTTCTTTGTCATTCTAATCAAACCAGGATGAATCGCGATGTAAGAAGCTTGATTTTGATACATAAAGTAGTGGAGAATCACCAGGAAGCTGAATAAATCTCATAGGAGTTAGGATGAAGAAGCTATCCCACTTTCAAATCAGGTGATCCCAGTTTTCCTGTTTGGGAATATGACAGCTTCTTTGTCATTCTAATCAAACCAGGATGAATCGCGATGTAAGAAGCTTGATTTTGATACATAAAGTAGTGGAGAATCACCAGGAAGCTGAATAAATCTCATAGGAGTTAGGATGAAGAAGCTATCCCACTTTCAAATCAGGTGATCCCAGTTTTCCTGTTTGGGAATATGACAGCTTCTTTGTCATTCTAATCAAACCAGGATGAATCGCGATGTAAGAAGCTTGATTTTGATACATAAAGTAGTGGAGAATCACCAGGAAGCTGAATAAATCTCATAGGAGTTAGGATGAAGAAGCTATCCCACTTTCAAATCAGGTGATCCCAGTTTTCCTGTTTGGGAATATGACAGCTTCTTTGTCATTCTAATCAAACCAGGATGAATCGCGATGTAAGAAGCTTGATTTTGATACATAAAGTAGTGGAGAATCACCAGGAAGCTGAATAAATCTCATAGGAGTTAGGATGAAGAAGCTATCCCACTTTCAAATCAGGTGATCCCAGTTTTCCTGTTTGGGAATATGACAGCTTCTTTGTCATTCTAATCAAACCAGGATGAATCGCGATGTAAGAAGCTTGATTTTGATACATAAAGTAGTGGAGAATCACCAGGAAGCTGAATAAATCTCATAGGAGTTAGGATGAAGAAGCTATCCCACTTTCAAATCAGGTGATCCCAGTTTTCCTGTTTGGGAATATGACAGCTTCTTTGTCATTCTAATCAAACCAGGATGAATCGCGATGTAAGAAGCTTGATTTTGATACATAAAGTAGTGGAGAATCACCAGGAAGCTGAATAAATCTCATAGGAGTTAGGATGAAGAAGCTATCCCACTTTCAAATCAGGTGATCCCAGTTTTCCTGTTTGGGAATATGACAGCTTCTTTGTCATTCTAATCAAACCAGGATGAATCGCGATGTAAGAAGCTTGATTTTGATACATAAAGTAGTGGAGAATCACCAGGAAGCTGAATAAATCTCATAGGAGTTAGGATGAAGAAGCTATCCCACTTTCAAATCAGGTGATCCCAGTTTTCCTGTTTGGGAATATGACAGCTTCTTTGTCATTCTAATCAAACCAGGATGAATCGCGATGTAAGAAGCTTGATTTTGATACATAAAGTAGTGGAGAATCACCAGGAAGCTGAATAAATCTCATAGGAGTTAGGATGAAGAAGCTATCCCACTTTCAAATCAGGTGATCCCAGTTTTCCTGTTTGGGAATATGACAGCTTCTTTGTCATTCTAATCAAACCAGGATGAATCGCGATGTAAGAAGCTTGATTTTGATACATAAAGTAGTGGAGAATCACCAGGAAGCTGAATAAATCTCATAGGAGTTAGGATGAAGAAGCTATCCCACTTTCAAATCAGGTGATCCCAGTTTTCCTGTTTGGGAATATGACAGCTTCTTGTCATTCTAATCAAACCAGGATGAATCGCGATGTAAGAAGCTTGATTTTGATACATAAAGTAGTGGAGAATCACCAGGAAGCTGAATAAATCTCATAGGAGTTAGGATGAAGAAGCTATCCCACTTTCAAATCAGGTGATCCCAGTTTTCCTGTTTGGGAATATGACAGCTTCTTTGTCATTCTAATCAAACCAGGATGAATCGCGATGTAAGAAGCTTGATTTTGAAACATAAAGTAGTGGAGAATCACCAGGAAGCTGAATAAATCTCATAGGAGTTAGGATGAAGAAGCTATCCCACTTTCAAATCAGGTGATCCCAGTTTTCCTGTTTGGGAATATGACAGCTTCTTTGTCATTCTAATCAAACCAGGATGAATCGCGATGTAAGAAGCTTGATTTTGAAACATAAAGTAGTGGAGAATCACCAGGAAGCTGAATAAATCTCATAGGTGTTGAGATGAGGTAATAAAGAGTGACTACATTGATAGAGAAAGAGGATTGAGACAGACAGTAACTTTGGAGTTACCACAGTAACTTTGGTTTTACTGTGGTAACTAAGTTAAAGCTTGGAAAGTTACCTTGGCTCACATTGGAGAGTAAGCCACGACCAAGAGCTGTATGGATAAGGGGGGAGCAGTCTGGATAAGGTTTCCTCACAGCTAGAGAGGCTGGAGACAGGCTGTAAAGTAGACAGCATCTAGTAAAAGATGCCAAAGGGATCAAGCATGTGAAGACTCCCATTGGCTGCTTTTGGATGGCTCTCTTTGACTACACATGCCCTGAACCTCTACCTTATCTATTGATTTCGAAATTGATTGTCTCTCTCATATAAGTATGTTGTAAACCTCATCTTTATTAATTAATGGAGTTTTGAGTCTCTCTCTTTATTCTCTCACTAAAATCTCTTAATCTCTTTAATCTTTTCATCTGATTATCTCTGATTATTTGAATCATGCTCTAATACACAAAAGTGTATATGGTATCAGAGCCAGGTTGGCAAAAAGGGGGTGAGTGTGATTTCTTTTTCTCAAAATCAGAGTGTTCTTGAGTGTTCTTGAGTGTTCTTGGGATTATTGAGGTTTCTGGGTATGTGTGTTGTCTATTCTTGTGTGGCTGGGTTTATTTGAGATTCTCTGGTGGAAACATGGATATGAAGCACGAATCTAGTGGAGCAGTGAAGATTCAAGAAGAAAACAAGTGGGTTTGGCCAAGATGGGTAAAGACAGCTTTGGGAAGCTGTGAGATTTGGAGTAATCAAGTAAAGGGAGAACCTTTAATGGAGAGAGCTGCTGATGGGGGTCAGACAGCAAGGTTGAAATGTGAAGATCAGTTGAGTCTTGAAGAAAGTATATCTCTTGAGAAGATTGAAGATGTTTATGAGAACAAGATCAATCTAAGGAGGATGTATGAAGTCAGGAAGATGATCTGTGAGTTGAAACAAGGGAAAGAAGGTTTCAATCAGCATGTGAAGAAGCTGAGATGTTTGTGGTCGGAGTTACAAAGCTTGAGACCAAGAAGTTGTGATCCGAGAGTGCTAGAAGAGTGGCGAGAGCAAGATGTTGTCTTCAGCCTCCTTGCAAGCTTGGATTCATCTTATGGCTGGTTGGTAAAGCTTATTCTCAAGGAAGAGAAGCTACCCAACATGGAAGAAGTGTGTGTACTTGTTCAGAGGCTTCATCAAGTGATGGAAGAGAACAAAGAGATAACTTGGAGTAAGGAGGGTGCTAAAAGGAAGAAGGGAAGGCTGAGACGACGTTCTAAGGCTCAGATCAGAAGAGGAAGGTGTTGGAAGAGAAGCATACTGTCTGGTTATCAAGGTAGCTATGGTACTATGAAGATGGGCAGAGTAGAAGCACAACAGATTCTTATGGGAGAGTGTTCTTACTCAGCTTACATGGGAGAATCTGTAGAGAGCAGTGGGGTTATGAGGAAGCTAGAGACCAAAGGAGCGGATGAGCGTGTCACAAAGGAGGAATGGGATGAGTTTGTCAAGTATGTGTATGCTTTGGCTACGACCCGGAGACAGGGTGCTCCTGCCAAAGCATCCACATCCAACAAACCCATCATTGTTGATTCTGGAGCAAGTCATCACATGATTAGTGACAGAAGCTTAATGAGTGATGTAAAGAAAGCTACTGGGGGTGTGATGATAGCTAATGGTGATAGGATTCCTATAGAAGGAGTTGGAAAGCTCAAGCTATTTGATAAAGACTCAGATGCCTTCTACATGCCACAGTTTGCTTCAAATCTACTATCTGTAAGGAAAGCCACAATTGATCTTGGCTGTCAAGTAGTATTCAGGCCAGATGATGTTGAGTTCCAAGATTTGAAGACTGGAAGGGTCATTGGGAGAGGAGACAGCAAGAATAATCTATACCAGCTCCAATTGGCTAAGATTTCTAAACCCTTTGATTCTATGTGTTTGAGTAGTACTTATGAGAAGATTGATAGTATTACTTGGCATGCTAGATTGGGTCATCCTCATGCTCGTGCTATTGAATTGATAATTCCTAATATGTCATTTAATCACTTGGAGTGTGAAGCATGCATATTAGGAAAGCATTGTAGGACTGTTTTTCCAACATCAGAAACTACTTATGAGCATTGCTTTGATCTAGTTCATTCAGATGTGTGGACTGCTCCTTGTTTGTCTAGAGATAGCCAGAAGTACTTTGTGACATTCATTGATGAGAAGTCTAAGTATACTTGGCTTACATTGCTTCCATCTAAAGATAGGGTGCTAGAAGCATTTATGAACTTCCAAGCATATGTATCTAATCAATACAATGCTACTGTGAAGGTACTGAGATCAGATAATGGAGGTGAATACATCAGCAATGCCTTCAAGAGTCATCTAGCCAAGCATGGGATTGTGCATCAGACTAGCTGTCCTTATACACCACAGCAGAATGGTGTAGCTGAGAGGAAGAACAGGCACTTGATGGAGGTTGCTAGATCAATGATGTTTCATGCAAATGTCCCAAAACGTTTTTGGAGTGATGCTGTGCAGACTGCTTGCTATCTCATCAACCGGGTTCCAACCAAGATATTGAAGAATCTGTCTCCATTTGAAGTGTTGAACAAGAGCAAACCTGTCATTGATCACCTACGTGTCTTTGGGTGTGTGTGCTATGTCATGGTTCCAGGAGAGCAGAGAAACAAGCTGGAGGCAAAGAGTACTAAGGCTATGTTCATTGGTTACTCTATCACTCAGAAAGGGTACAAGTGCTATGATCCTGAAGCAAGGAGAGTGATGGTATCTAGAGAAGTGAAGTTTGTTGAAACAAAAGGTTATTATGAAGAAAAGGAGTGGGAAAATCTGAAGGATTTGTCTCAAGCTCCATCTGATAAGGCAACAATACTGAGAGTGTTGTTGGAGAAGCTCGGGATAGGGTTGTCCCAGGATCAGGAACCCGGCAAGAGAGAGTCTTCCAATCAGACTGGTGGAGCTGGAAGAACAACTCCTCTTGATCATGAGAGGGGGAATGGAACTGAATCTGGTGAGCAAGAGCAAAACCAAGAGGATTCAGGTCTTCATGATCAAGTTGAGAACAATGTTCGGTCTAGTGGAGAAGTGGATGAGGTTCAGTCTAGTGGAGAAGTAGATGAGGTTCAGTCTAGTGGAGAAGAACAAGTCGGACCGGCCAGTTCAGAAGAAGAGCAAGTGGAGCCGGCTAGTGTGCAAACTGAAGATCAGGTGCAAGCTTTGAGGAGGAGCACAAGGATAAAGAGGGATCCTTCCAACTGGGTAAACACGAGAGTGTACTACAATGCCCAGGCTGTGGAGCATCCTTCTCAAGCCGTGTGTTCCTTTGCTGAGTTTCCAGAGGAGCATTATGCCTTTATGATTAGTCTGGATGAGAGTTATGTGCCAAGGACTTATGAAGAAGCTATGTTAGACAAGGAATGGAAAGAATCAGTGGGAGCTGAAGCAGGTGCTATGATCAAGAATGATACATGGTATGAGAGTGAGCTGCCTAAGGGAAAGAAGGCTGTATCTAGTAGATGGATCTTCACAATCAAGTATCTAGCAAATGGACAGATTGATAGGAAGAAGACCAGACTGGTTGCAAGAGGATTTACACAAACCTATGGAGAGGATTACATTGATACCTTTGCACCAGTAGCTAAGCTGCACACAGTTCGGATTGTGTTGTCCATTGCAACAAACTTGGAGTGGGATTTGTGGCAGATGGATGTGAAGAATGCTTTCTTACAAGGTGAGCTAGAAGATGAGGTATACATGCTTCCTCCTCCTGGTCTTGAGCATCTAGTAAAACCAGGAAATGTTTTGAGATTGAAGAAGGCAATATATGGGCTGAAGCAGTCTCCTAGAGCTTGGTACAGAAAGCTGAGTACAACTCTCAATGGGAGAGGATTCAGGAAGTCTGAACTGGATCATACACTCTTCACTTTGGTTACTCCATCAGGGATCATTGTGATACTGGTATATGTGGATGATTTGATTATCACAGGGAGTGATAAGGCTGGGATTAAAGCCACTAAAGAGTTCCTCAAGTCTGTGTTTGATATCAAAGACTTGGGAGAGATGAAGTATTTCTTGGGGATTGAGATATGCAGATCCAAGGAGGGTTTGTTTATGTGTCAAAGGAAGTATACAATGGATATGTTGAAGGAGACTGATGTACTTGGAGGAAAGGTAGCCAAGACACCTCTTGAAGAGGGGTATAAGGTCTTACGTGAGGGGGAGGTTGAAGAGAACCAGTTGTTTGAGGATGCTAAGCTGTATAGGAAGATGGTTGGCAAGCTGATCTACTTGACCATCACCAGACCAGATATATGTTTTGCTGTGAATCAAGTGAGTCAGCATATGCAGGCACCAAAGGTCCATCACTGGAAGATGGTTGATAGGATACTGAGGTATCTGAGTGGGACGACTGGACAAGGAGTTTGGATGGGTTGTAATGGCAGTACAGAAGTGGTTGGGTATTGTGATGCTGATTGGGCAGGAGATAGAGTGGACAGGAGATCAACTACTGGGTATTGTACATTCATTGGAGGAAACTTGGTTACTTGGAAGAGTAAGAAGCAGAAGGTTATCTCTTGTTCAAGTGCTGAAGCTGAGTATAGAGCCATGTTGAAGCTGACAAACGAGTTGGTGTGGATCAAGGGGATCTTGAAGCATCTAGAGATTGAGCAGAGTACTCCTATGACTATGCATTGTGACAATCAAGCAGCTATCCACATTGCCTCCAACTCAGTGTTTCATGAGAGAACAAAGCACATAGAGGTGGATTGTCATAAGGTGAGGCAGATGATTATCTTAGGAGTGATTCTGCCATGTTATACAAGAAGTGAAGATCAGCTTGCAGATGTGTTTACTAAGGCAGCGAGATTAAAGACAATGGAGTCCATACTATCCAGGCTTGGACTCATTGATCTTACTCCCAGGAGCTGAGCCCCTTAACCATGGAGTCTCCACTCTTTTTCCCTCATCAAAGTTTTATCCCAATGGGTTTTCTTTGGTGAGGTTTTTAATGAGGGAGGTCTTCATGGTTTCCAAGCTTGACTTGTTCCACATGGTCAAGCTTGAGGGGGAGTGTTGAGATGAGGTAATAAAGAGTGACTACATTGATAGAGAAAGAGGATTGAGACAGACAGTAACTTTGGAGTTACCACAGTAACTTTGGTTTTACTGTGGTAACTAAGTTAAAGCTTGGAAAGTTACCTTGGCTCACATTGGAGAGTAAGCCACGACCAAGAGCTGTATGGATAAGGGGGGAGCAGTCTGGATAAGGTTTCCTCACAGCTAGAGAGGCTGGAGACAGGCTGTAAAGTAGACAGCATCTAGTAAAAGATGCCAAAGGGATCAAGCATGTGAAGACTCCCATTGGCTGCTTTTGGATGGCTCTCTTTGACTACACATGCCCTGAACCTCTACCTTATCTATTGATTTCGAAATTGATTGTCTCTCTCATATAAGTATGTTGTAAACCTCATCTTTATTAATTAATGGAGTTTTGAGTCTCTCTCTTTATTCTCTCACTAAAATCTCTTAATCTCTTTAATCTTTTCATCTGATTATCTCTAATACACAAAAGTGTATAATAGGAGTTAGGATGAAGAAGCTATCCCACTTTCAAATCAGGTGATCCCAGTTTTCCTGTTTGGGAATATGACAGCTTCTTTGTCATTCTAATCAAACCAGGATGAATCGCGATGTAAGAAGCTTGATTTTGATACATAAAGTAGTGGAGAATCACCAGGAAGTCGAATAAATCTCATAGGAGTTAGGATGAAGAAGCTATCCCACTTTCAAATCAGGTGATCCCAGTTTTCCTGTTTGGGAATATGACAGCTTCTTTGTCATTCTAATCAAACCAGGATGAATCGCGATGTAAGAAGCTTGATTTTGATACATAAAGTAGTGGAGAATCACCAGGAAGTGAATAAATCTCATAGGAGTTAGGATGAAGAAGCTATCCCACTTTCAAATCAGGTGATCCCAGTTTTCCTGTTTGGGAATATGACAGCTTCTTTGTCATTCTAATCAAACCAGGATGAATCGCGATGTAAGAAGCTTGATTTTGATACATACAGTAGTGGAGAATTACCAGGAAGCTGAATAAATCTCATAGGAGTTAGGATGAAGAAGCTATCCCACTTTCAAATCAGGTGATCCCAGTTTTCCTGTTTGGGAATATGACAGCTTCTTTGTCATTCTAATCAAACCAGGATGAATCGCGATGTAAGAAGCTTGATTTTGATACATAAAGTAGTGGAGAATCACCAGGAAGCTGAATAAATCTCATAGGAGTTAGGATGAAGAAGCTATCCCACTTTCAAATCAGGTGATCCCAGTTTTCCTGTTTGGGAATATGACAGCTTCTTTGTCATTCTAATCAAACCAGGATGAATCGCGATGTAAGAAGCTTGATTTTGATACATAAAGTAGTGGAGAATCACCAGGAAGTGAATAAATCTCATAGGAGTTAGGATGAAGAAGCTATCCCACTTTCAAATCAGGTGATCCCAGTTTTCCTGTTTGGGAATATGACAGCTTCTTTGTCATTCTAATCAAACCAGGATGAATCGCGATGTAAGAAGCTTGATTTTGATACATAAAGTAGTGGAGAATCACCAGGAAGCTGAATAAATCTCATAGGAGTTAGGATGAAGAAGCTATCCCACTTTCAAATCAGGTGATCCCAGTTTTCCTGTTTGGGAATATGACAGCTTCTTTGTCATTCTAATCAAACCAGGATGAATCGCGATGTAAGAAGCTTGATTTTGATACATAAAGTAGTGGAGAATCACCAGGAAGCTGAATAAATCTCATAGGAGTTAGGATGAAGAAGCTATCCCACTTTCAAATCAGGTGATCCCAGTTTTCCTGTTTGGGAATATGACAGCTTCTTTGTCATTCTAATCAAACCAGGATGAATCGCGATGTAAGAAGCTTGATTTTGATACATAAAGTAGTGGAGAATCACCAGGAAGCTGAATAAATCTCATAGGAGTTAGGATGAAGAAGCTATCCCACTTTCAAATCAGGTGATCCCAGTTTTCCTGTTTGGGAATATGACAGCTTCTTTGTCATTCTAATCAAACCAGGATGAATCGCGATGTAAGAAGCTTGATTTTGATACATAAAGTAGTGGAGAATCACCAGGAAGCTGAATAAATCTCATAGGAGTTAGGATGAAGAAGCTATCCCACTTTCAAATCAGGTGATCCCAGTTTTCCTGTTTGGGAATATGACAGCTTCTTTGTCATTCTAATCAAACCAGGATGAATCGCGATGTAAGAAGCTTGATTTTGATACATAAAGTAGTGGAGAATCACCAGGAAGCTGAATAAATCTCATAGGAGTTAGGATGAAGAAGCTATCCCACTTTCAAATCAGGTGATCCCAGTTTTCCTGTTTGGGAATATGACAGCTTCTTTGTCATTCTAATCAAACCAGGATGAATCGCGATGTAAGAAGCTTGATTTTGATACATAAAGTAGTGGAGAATCACCAGGAAGCTGAATAAATCTCATAGGAGTTAGGATGAAGAAGCTATCCCACTTTCAAATCAGGTGATCCCAGTTTTCCTGTTTGGGAATATGACAGCTTCTTTGTCATTCTAATCAAACCAGGATGAATCGCGATGTAAGAAGCTTGATTTTGATACATAAAGTAGTGGAGAATCACCAGGAAGCTGAATAAATCTCATAGGAGTTAGGATGAAGAAGCTATCCCACTTTCAAATCAGGTGATCCCAGTTTTCCTGTTTGGGAATATGACAGCTTCTTTGTCATTCTAATCAAACCAGGATGAATCGCGATGTAAGAAGCTTGATTTTGATACATAAAGTAGTGGAGAATCACCAGGAAGCTGAATAAATCTCATAGGAGTTAGGATGAAGAAGCTATCCCACTTTCAAATCAGGTGATCCCAGTTTTCCTGTTTGGGAATATGACAGCTTCTTTGTCATTCTAATCAAACCAGGATGAATCGCGATGTAAGAAGCTTGATTTTGATACATAAAGTAGTGGAGAATCACCAGGAAGCTGAATAAATCTCATAGGAGTTAGGATGAAGAAGCTATCCCACTTTCAAATCAGGTGATCCCAGTTTTCCTGTTTGGGAATATGACAGCTTCTTTGTCATTCTAATCAAACCAGGATGAATCGCGATGTAAGAAGCTTGATTTTGATACATAAAGTAGTGGAGAATCACCAGGAAGCTGAATAAATCTCATAGGAGTTAGGATGAAGAAGCTATCCCACTTTCAAATCAGGTGATCCCAGTTTTCCTGTTTGGGAATATGACAGCTTCTTTGTCATTCTAATCAAACCAGGATGAATCGCGATGTAAGAAGCTTGATTTTGATACATAAAGTAGTGGAGAATCACCAGGAAGCTGAATAAATCTCATAGGAGTTAGGATGAAGAAGCTATCCCACTTTCAAATCAGGTGATCCCAGTTTTCCTGTTTGGGAATATGACAGCTTCTTTGTCATTCTAATCAAACCAGGATGAATCGCGATGTAAGAAGCTTGATTTTGATACATAAAGTAGTGGAGAATCACCAGGAAGCTGAATAAATCTCATAGGAGTTAGGATGAAGAAGCTATCCCACTTTCAAATCAGGTGATCCCAGTTTTCCTGTTTGGGAATATGACAGCTTCTTTGTCATTCTAATCAAACCAGGATGAATCGCGATGTAAGAAGCTTGATTTTGATACATAAAGTAGTGGAGAATCACCAGGAAGCTGAATAAATCTCATAGGAGTTAGGATGAAGAAGCTATCCCACTTTCAAATCAGGTGATCCCAGTTTTCCTGTTTGGGAATATGACAGCTTCTTTGTCATTCTAATCAAACCAGGATGAATCGCGATGTAAGAAGCTTGATTTTGATACATAAAGTAGTGGAGAATCACCAGGAAGCTGAATAAATCTCATAGGAGTTAGGATGAAGAAGCTATCCCACTTTCAAATCAGGTGATCCCAGTTTTCCTGTTTGGGAATATGACAGCTTCTTTGTCATTCTAATCAAACCAGGATGAATCGCGATGTAAGAAGCTTGATTTTGATACATAAAGTAGTGGAGAATCACCAGGAAGCTGAATAAATCTCATAGGAGTTAGGATGAAGAAGCTATCCCACTTTCAAATCAGGTGATCCCAGTTTTCCTGTTTGGGAATATGACAGCTTCTTTGTCATTCTAATCAAACCAGGATGAATCGCGATGTAAGAAGCTTGATTTTGATACATAAAGTAGTGGAGAATCACCAGGAAGCTGAATAAATCTCATAGGAGTTAGGATGAAGAAGCTATCCCACTTTCAAATCAGGTGATCCCAGTTTTCCTGTTTGGGAATATGACAGCTTCTTTGTCATTCTAATCAAACCAGGATGAATCGCGATGTAAGAAGCTTGATTTTGATACATAAAGTAGTGGAGAATCACCAGGAAGCTGAATAAATCTCATAGGAGTTAGGATGAAGAAGCTATCCCACTTTCAAATCAGGTGATCCCAGTTTTCCTGTTTGGGAATATGACAGCTTCTTTGTCATTCTAATCAAACCAGGATGAATCGCGATGTAAGAAGCTTGATTTTGATACATAAAGTAGTGGAGAATCACCAGGAAGCTGAATAAATCTCATAGGAGTTAGGATGAAGAAGCTATCCCACTTTCAAATCAGGTGATCCCAGTTTTCCTGTTTGGGAATATGACAGCTTCTTTGTCATTCTAATCAAACCAGGATGAATCGCGATGTAAGAAGCTTGATTTTGATACATAAAGTAGTGGAGAATCACCAGGAAGCTGAATAAATCTCATAGGAGTTAGGATGAAGAAGCTATCCCACTTTCAAATCAGGTGATCCCAGTTTTCCTGTTTGGGAATATGACAGCTTCTTTGTCATTCTAATCAAACCAGGATGAATCGCGATGTAAGAAGCTTGATTTTGATACATAAAGTAGTGGAGAATCACCAGGAAGCTGAATAAATCTCATAGGAGTTAGGATGAAGAAGCTATCCCACTTTCAAATCAGGTGATCCCAGTTTTCCTGTTTGGGAATATGACAGCTTCTTTGTCATTCTAATCAAACCAGGATGAATCGCGATGTAAGAAGCTTGATTTTGATACATAAAGTAGTGGAGAATCACCAGGAAGCTGAATAAATCTCATAGGAGTTAGGATGAAGAAGCTATCCCACTTTCAAATCAGGTGATCCCAGTTTTCCTGTTTGGGAATATGACAGCTTCTTTGTCATTCTAATCAAACCAGGATGAATCGCGATGTAAGAAGCTTGATTTTGATACATAAAGTAGTGGAGAATCACCAGGAAGCTGAATAAATCTCATAGGAGTTAGGATGAAGAAGCTATCCCACTTTCAAATCAGGTGATCCCAGTTTTCCTGTTTGGGAATATGACAGCTTCTTTGTCATTCTAATCAAACCAGGATGAATCGCGATGTAAGAAGCTTGATTTTGATACATAAAGTAGTGGAGAATCACCAGGAAGCTGAATAAATCTCATAGGAGTTAGGATGAAGAAGCTATCCCACTTTCAAATCAGGTGATCCCAGTTTTCCTGTTTGGGAATATGACAGCTTCTTTGTCATTCTAATCAAACCAGGATGAATCGCGATGTAAGAAGCTTGATTTTGATACATAAAGTAGTGGAGAATCACCAGGAAGCTGAATAAATCTCATAGGAGTTAGGATGAAGAAGCTATCCCACTTTCAAATCAGGTGATCCCAGTTTTCCTGTTTGGGAATATGACAGCTTCTTTGTCATTCTAATCAAACCAGGATGAATCGCGATGTAAGAAGCTTGATTTTGATACATAAAGTAGTGGAGAATCACCAGGAAGCTGAATAAATCTCATAGGAGTTAGGATGAAGAAGCTATCCCACTTTCAAATCAGGTGATCCCAGTTTTCCTGTTTGGGAATATGACAGCTTCTTTGTCATTCTAATCAAACCAGGATGAATCGCGATGTAAGAAGCTTGATTTTGATACATAAAGTAGTGGAGAATCACCAGGAAGCTGAATAAATCTCATAGGAGTTAGGATGAAGAAGCTATCCCACTTTCAAATCAGGTGATCCCAGTTTTCCTGTTTGGGAATATGACAGCTTCTTTGTCATTCTAATCAAACCAGGATGAATCGCGATGTAAGAAGCTTGATTTTGATACATAAAGTAGTGGAGAATCACCAGGAAGCTGAATAAATCTCATAGGAGTTAGGATGAAGAAGCTATCCCACTTTCAAATCAGGTGATCCCAGTTTTCCTGTTTGGGAATATGACAGCTTCTTTGTCATTCTAATCAAACCAGGATGAATCGCGATGTAAGAAGCTTGATTTTGATACATAAAGTAGTGGAGAATCACCAGGAAGCTGAATAAATCTCATAGGAGTTAGGATGAAGAAGCTATCCCACTTTCAAATCAGGTGATCCCAGTTTTCCTGTTTGGGAATATGACAGCTTCTTTGTCATTCTAATCAAACCAGGATGAATCGCGATGTAAGAAGCTTGATTTTGATACATAAAGTAGTGGAGAATCACCAGGAAGCTGAATAAATCTCATAGGAGTTAGGATGAAGAAGCTATCCCACTTTCAAATCAGGTGATCCCAGTTTTCCTGTTTGGGAATATGACAGCTTCTTTGTCATTCTAATCAAACCAGGATGAATCGCGATGTAAGAAGCTTGATTTTGATACATAAAGTAGTGGAGAATCACCAGGAAGCTGAATAAATCTCATAGGAGTTAGGATGAAGAAGCTATCCCACTTTCAAATCAGGTGATCCCAGTTTTCCTGTTTGGGAATATGACAGCTTCTTTGTCATTCTAATCAAACCAGGATGAATCGCGATGTAAGAAGCTTGATTTTGATACATAAAGTAGTGGAGAATCACCAGGAAGCTGAATAAATCTCATAGGAGTTAGGATGAAGAAGCTATCCCACTTTCAAATCAGGTGATCCCAGTTTTCCTGTTTGGGAATATGACAGCTTCTTTGTCATTCTAATCAAACCAGGATGAATCGCGATGTAAGAAGCTTGATTTTGATACATAAAGTAGTGGAGAATCACCAGGAAGCTGAATAAATCTCATAGGAGTTAGGATGAAGAAGCTATCCCACTTTCAAATCAGGTGATCCCAGTTTTCCTGTTTGGGAATATGACAGCTTCTTTGTCATTCTAATCAAACCAGGATGAATCGCGATGTAAGAAGCTTGATTTTGATACATAAAGTAGTGGAGAATCACCAGGAAGCTGAATAAATCTCATAGGAGTTAGGATGAAGAAGCTATCCCACTTTCAAATCAGGTGATCCCAGTTTTCCTGTTTGGGAATATGACAGCTTCTTTGTCATTCTAATCAAACCAGGATGAATCGCGATGTAAGAAGCTTGATTTTGATACATAAAGTAGTGGAGAATCACCAGGAAGCTGAATAAATCTCATAGGAGTTAGGATGAAGAAGCTATCCCACTTTCAAATCAGGTGATCCCAGTTTTCCTGTTTGGGAATATGACAGCTTCTTTGTCATTCTAATCAAACCAGGATGAATCGCGATGTAAGAAGCTTGATTTTGATACATAAAGTAGTGGAGAATCACCAGGAAGCTGAATAAATCTCATAGGAGTTAGGATGAAGAAGCTATCCCACTTTCAAATCAGGTGATCCCAGTTTTCCTGTTTGGGAATATGACAGCTTCTTTGTCATTCTAATCAAACCAGGATGAATCGCGATGTAAGAAGCTTGATTTTGATACATAAAGTAGTGGAGAATCACCAGGAAGCTGAATAAATCTCATAGGAGTTAGGATGAAGAAGCTATCCCACTTTCAAATCAGGTGATCCCAGTTTTCCTGTTTGGGAATATGACAGCTTCTTTGTCATTCTAATCAAACCAGGATGAATCGCGATGTAAGAAGCTTGATTTTGATACATAAAGTAGTGGAGAATCACCAGGAAGCTGAATAAATCTCATAGGAGTTAGGATGAAGAAGCTATCCCACTTTCAAATCAGGTGATCCCAGTTTTCCTGTTTGGGAATATGACAGCTTCTTTGTCATTCTAATCAAACCAGGATGAATCGCGATGTAAGAAGCTTGATTTTGATACATAAAGTAGTGGAGAATCACCAGGAAGCTGAATAAATCTCATAGGAGTTAGGATGAAGAAGCTATCCCACTTTCAAATCAGGTGATCCCAGTTTTCCTGTTTGGGAATATGACAGCTTCTTTGTCATTCTAATCAAACCAGGATGAATCGCGATGTAAGAAGCTTGATTTTGATACATAAAGTAGTGGAGAATCACCAGGAAGCTGAATAAATCTCATAGGAGTTAGGATGAAGAAGCTATCCCACTTTCAAATCAGGTGATCCCAGTTTTCCTGTTTGGGAATATGACAGCTTCTTTGTCATTCTAATCAAACCAGGATGAATCGCGATGTAAGAAGCTTGATTTTGATACATAAAGTAGTGGAGAATCACCAGGAAGCTGAATAAATCTCATAGGAGTTAGGATGAAGAAGCTATCCCACTTTCAAATCAGGTGATCCCAGTTTTCCTGTTTGGGAATATGACAGCTTCTTTGTCATTCTAATCAAACCAGGATGAATCGCGATGTAAGAAGCTTGATTTTGATACATAAAGTAGTGGAGAATCACCAGGAAGCTGAATAAATCTCATAGGAGTTAGGATGAAGAAGCTATCCCACTTTCAAATCAGGTGATCCCA
Source organism: Brassica napus (assembly GCF_020379485.1). NCBI lineage: Eukaryota > Viridiplantae > Streptophyta > Magnoliopsida > Brassicales > Brassicaceae > Brassica > Brassica napus. The sequence goes on from NW_026015102.1 coordinate 89,356, forward strand.
GTTTTCCTGTTTGGGAATATGACAGCTTCTTTGTCATTCTAATCAAACCAGGATGAATCGCGATGTAAGAAGCTTGATTTTGATACATAAAGTAGTGGAGAATCACCAGGAAGCTGAATAAATCTCATAGGAGTTAGGATGAAGAAGCTATCCCACTTTCAAATCAGGTGATCCCAGTTTTCCTGTTTGGGAATATGACAGCTTCTTTGTCATTCTAATCAAACCAGGATGAATCGCGATGTAAGAAGCTTGATTTTGATACATAAAGTAGTGGAGAATCACCAGGAAGCTGAATAAATCTCATAGGAGTTAGGATGAAGAAGCTATCCCACTTTCAAATCAGGTGATCCCAGTTTTCCTGTTTGGGAATATGACAGCTTCTTTGTCATTCTAATCAAACCAGGATGAATCGCGATGTAAGAAGCTTGATTTTGATACATAAAGTAGTGGAGAATCACCAGGAAGCTGAATAAATCTCATAGGAGTTAGGATGAAGAAGCTATCCCACTTTCAAATCAGGTGATCCCAGTTTTCCTGTTTGGGAATATGACAGCTTCTTTGTCATTCTAATCAAACCAGGATGAATCGCGATGTAAGAAGCTTGATTTTGATACATAAAGTAGTGGAGAATCACCAGGAAGCTGAATAAATCTCATAGGAGTTAGGATGAAGAAGCTATCCCACTTTCAAATCAGGTGATCCCAGTTTTCCTGTTTGGGAATATGACAGCTTCTTTGTCATTCTAATCAAACCAGGATGAATCGCGATGTAAGAAGCTTGATTTTGATACATAAAGTAGTGGAGAATCACCAGGAAGTGAATAAATCTCATAGGAGTTAGGATGAAGAAGCTATCCCACTTTCAAATCAGGTGATCCCAGTTTTCCTGTTTGGGAATATGACAGCTTCTTTGTCATTCTAATCAAACCAGGATGAATCGCGATGTAAGAAGCTTGATTTTGATACATAAAGTAGTGGAGAATCACCAGGAAGCTGAATAAATCTCATAGGAGTTAGGATGAAGAAGCTATCCCACTTTCAAATCAGGTGATCCCAGTTTTCCTGTTTGGGAATATGACAGCTTCTTTGTCATTCTAATCAAACCAGGATGAATCGCGATGTAAGAAGCTTGATTTTGATACATAAAGTAGTGGAGAATCACCAGGAAGCTGAATAAATCTCATAGGAGTTAGGATGAAGAAGCTATCCCACTTTCAAATCAGGTGATCCCAGTTTTCCTGTTTGGGAATATGACAGCTTCTTTGTCATTCTAATCAAACCAGGATGAATCGCGATGTAAGAAGCTTGATTTTGATACATAAAGTAGTGGAGAATCACCAGGAAGCTGAATAAATCTCATAGGAGTTAGGATGAAGAAGCTATCCCACTTTCAAATCAGGTGATCCCAGTTTTCCTGTTTGGGAATATGACAGCTTCTTTGTCATTCTAATCAAACCAGGATGAATCGCGATGTAAGAAGCTTGATTTTGATACATAAAGTAGTGGAGAATCACCAGGAAGCTGAATAAATCTCATAGGAGTTAGGATGAAGAAGCTATCCCACTTTCAAATCAGGTGATCCCAGTTTTCCTGTTTGGGAATATGACAGCTTCTTTGTCATTCTAATCAAACCAGGATGAATCGCGATGTAAGAAGCTTGATTTTGATACATAAAGTAGTGGAGAATCACCAGGAAGCTGAATAAATCTCATAGGAGTTAGGATGAAGAAGCTATCCCACTTTCAAATCAGGTGATCCCAGTTTTCCTGTTTGGGAATATGACAGCTTCTTTGTCATTCTAATCAAACCAGGATGAATCGCGATGTAAGAAGCTTGATTTTGATACATAAAGTAGTGGAGAATCACCAGGAAGCTGAATAAATCTCATAGGAGTTAGGATGAAGAAGCTATCCCACTTTCAAATCAGGTGATCCCAGTTTTCCTGTTTGGGAATATGACAGCTTCTTTGTCATTCTAATCAAACCAGGATGAATCGCGATGTAAGAAGCTTGATTTTGATACATAAAGTAGTGGAGAATCACCAGGAAGCTGAATAAATCTCATAGGAGTTAGGATGAAGAAGCTATCCCACTTTCAAATCAGGTGATCCCAGTTTTCCTGTTTGGGAATATGACAGCTTCTTTGTCATTCTAATCAAACCAGGATGAATCGCGATGTAAGAAGCTTGATTTTGATACATAAAGTAGTGGAGAATCACCAGGAAGCTGAATAAATCTCATAGGAGTTAGGATGAAGAAGCTATCCCACTTTCAAATCAGGTGATCCCAGTTTTCCTGTTTGGGAATATGACAGCTTCTTTGTCATTCTAATCAAACCAGGATGAATCGCGATGTAAGAAGCTTGATTTTGATACATAAAGTAGTGGAGAATCACCAGGAAGCTGAATAAATCTCATAGGAGTTAGGATGAAGAAGCTATCCCACTTTCAAATCAGGTGATCCCAGTTTTCCTGTTTGGGAATATGACAGCTTCTTTGTCATTCTAATCAAACCAGGATGAATCGCGATGTAAGAAGCTTGATTTTGATACATAAAGTAGTGGAGAATCACCAGGAAGCTGAATAAATCTCATAGGAGTTAGGATGAAGAAGCTATCCCACTTTCAAATCAGGTGATCCCAGTTTTCCTGTTTGGGAATATGACAGCTTCTTTGTCATTCTAATCAAACCAGGATGAATCGCGATGTAAGAAGCTTGATTTTGATACATAAAGTAGTGGAGAATCACCAGGAAGCTGAATAAATCTCATAGGAGTTAGGATGAAGAAGCTATCCCACTTTCAAATCAGGTGATCCCAGTTTTCCTGTTTGGGAATATGACAGCTTCTTTGTCATTCTAATCAAACCAGGATGAATCGCGATGTAAGAAGCTTGATTTTGATACATAAAGTAGTGGAGAATCACCAGGAAGCTGAATAAATCTCATAGGAGTTAGGATGAAGAAGCTATCCCACTTTCAAATCAGGTGATCCCAGTTTTCCTGTTTGGGAATATGACAGCTTCTTTGTCATTCTAATCAAACCAGGATGAATCGCGATGTAAGAAGCTTGATTTTGATACATAAAGTAGTGGAGAATCACCAGGAAGCTGAATAAATCTCATAGGAGTTAGGATGAAGAAGCTATCCCACTTTCAAATCAGGTGATCCCAGTTTTCCTGTTTGGGAATATGACAGCTTCTTTGTCATTCTAATCAAACCAGGATGAATCGCGATGTAAGAAGCTTGATTTTGATACATAAAGTAGTGGAGAATCACCAGGAAGCTGAATAAATCTCATAGGAGTTAGGATGAAGAAGCTATCCCACTTTCAAATCAGGTGATCCCAGTTTTCCTGTTTGGGAATATGACAGCTTCTTTGTCATTCTAATCAAACCAGGATGAATCGCGATGTAAGAAGCTTGATTTTGATACATAAAGTAGTGGAGAATCACCAGGAAGCTGAATAAATCTCATAGGAGTTAGGATGAAGAAGCTATCTCACTTTCAAATCAGGTGATCCCAGTTTTTCTGTTTGGGAATATTGAAACAAGAACTAGAGAAGAGAGTTCTGGCTCTCATGATCAAGCTGTGGAATCAAATGATCAAGAAGAAGGAGCTGAAGAGAGTCAGCTAAGGGAAGAAGGAGCTGAAGCAAGTCAGCTAGGAGAAGAAAGATCTGAAACAAGTGTGCTGCCACAAGAAGAAGAACAAGAGATGGCGCAAGAAGGGCCAGTATTGAGAAGAAGTACAAGGCTGAGAAAGGATCCTTCCAGTTGGGTAAACACAAGAAGGGCCAGTATCACTTTTAGGATTGAGTAGAGTAATCTGAGTGAATAAGAAAGACTAGAAGTGATTTAGAAGAGATTTGAGTATAAAATGAGATTAAGAGTCTAGTATAGAACCATGAGAGACAAAGAGACTAGAGAGACTCATAACTTTCTTAATTGTATTAATGAGAGAGTTTACATATATATATGAAGAGAGATTAGGGTTTTCGTAAACAAGAGGATAAGATAGCATGTGGAGTCAAGGCTTAATTTAAAACCATCCAATAAGGTGATCAATCCGTGTGAAGCATCTTTAGCTGGCTGCTTCCTTTTGCTTTCACTTTCCAGCTGTGACAGCCTGTCCAAGACTCGCCCTTATCCTTTCCAACGGTCTGATCCATCCCACAAAGGCTAAGGTAACTTCTCCTCTTTACCTAAGTAACTCGGGTAACACAAGGTAAAGGTTTGGTTGAGCTTTGGTCGATCCCATCTTGTACGGTCATGTACGGCCTTGTACGGCCTTGTACGGACTGGTTGATCTCAAAGCTCCCAAATATGACTTTTAGGAATATAAAGATTAATCTGAGTTTAGAATAGGATTAAGGAAGAGAATAAGAGATTTAGGAAACTGATTAGAGACTAATGGAGAATCATGATGAAATGAGTAAAGAGAAAGATTGTTTAGAACTGTCTAATCTTTATTAATGATCTTGAGTTACAATATATAGTAAGGAGAGCTTAGGGTTTCGATCACAAAATGATAAGGAAAGCATGTGAAGTCAAAAGGAGGAGGAGCCTATATTTGAATCCGGCCAATGAGCTTCTCCAAGTGTGTGAGGCATCTAGCATCTTCCCATAGATGCTGTTTACTTTCCAGTCCATGCCAGACTGTCAGTCCGCGCCTCATCCCTTCTTCCTCCGCGGTCTTATCCACTCCAAAGCTTATCCTCCTCTCCACTAAGTTACCTTGGTAACTTATCTTTACCTTGGTGAGTTTGGTTGATGTCCTATGTACGGATGGTACGGCCTGTACGGCCTTGTACGGATCACTCAACCCAAACTCATCTCTTCTTTCATACTTCATCTCTTCCTCTAATGCCTTAACTCCCTTAGCTCCTCTTCTCATATACTTAACTCTGATCAACACTCCCCCTCAAGCTTAGCTTTGTGAAAGCCTAAGCTTGGACAGCTATGAGATCTTCCTCATTAAAAACCTTACCAAGGAAAACCCATTGGGATAAAACCTTGATAAGGGAAAAAGAGTAAAGACCTCACAGCCAAAGGGGATCAGCTCCTTCTCTTCCCAAGATCAATGAGGCCCAACCTGATGTGAATGGACTCCATTGTCTTCTGTCTTGCAGCCTTGGTGAACACATCAGCCAACTGATCTTCACTCCTTGTGTAGCATGGCAAGATGACTCCTAAGATGATCATCTGCCTCACCTTGTGGCAATCCACTTCAATGTGCTTGGTTCTCTCATGGAACACCGAGTTGGAGGCAATGTGGATGGCAGCTTGGTTATCACAATGCATTGTCATTGGCGTGGCTTGATCAATCTCCAAATGCTTCAAGATGCCCTTGATCCACACCAGCTCGTTGGTCAGCTTCAGCATAGCTCTATACTCAGCTTCTGCACTTGAGCAAGACACCACCTTCTGCTTCTTACTCTTCCAAGTAACCAAGTTGCCTCCAATGAATGTGCAATAGCCTGTGGTTGATCTCCTGTCTGCTCTATCACCAGCCCAATCCGCATCACAGTATCCAACCACTTCAGTGCTCCCATTGCAACCCATCCATACTCCTTGATCAGGTGAGCCGTTGAGATACATCAAGATCCTCTCCACCATGCGCCAATGATGTTCCTTAGGCACTTGCATGTGTTGACTCACCTGATTCACAGCAAAGCAAATGTCAGGCCTAGTTATGGTAAGGTAAATCAATTTGCCAACTAGCTTTCTATAGAGTTTAGGATCCTGATAAGGTTTGCTGTCTTCAATCTCCCCCTCTCGTGGGACTTTGTAGCCATCCTCCATAGGCATCCTTGCTGTCTTGCCTCCATAAGCACCTGCACCTTTCAAAAGATCAAGTGTATACTTCCTTTGGGACATGAACAAACCTTCCTTGGATCTACATATCTCAATTCCAAGAAAGTATTTCATTTCTCCCAAGTCTTTAATCTCAAACATGGATTTAAGGAACTCCTTGGTTGCTATGATACCTTCCTTATCACTTCCTGTGATAATGATATCATCAACATACACAAGGAGTGCAATCATACCTGAGGAAGTAGTGAGAGTGAAGAGGGTGTGGTCTAGTTCAGACTTCTTGAAGCCTCGTCCATTCAGAGTAGTACTCAGCTTGTTGTACCAAGCTCTTGGTGATTGCTTCAGTCCATAGATAGCTTTCTTCAGTCTCAACACATTCCCTCTCTTCACTAAGTGTTCCAAGCCTGGAGGTGGATGCATATACACTTCATCCTCCAGCTCTCCTTGTAGAAATGCATTCTTCACATCCATTTGCCATAAGCCCCATCCAAGATTCACAGCCAAGCTTAATACAATCCGGATTGTGTGCAGTTTAGCTACTGGTGCAAAGGTCTCAATGTAATCCTCTCCATAAGTTTGAGTGAAACCTCTTGCAACCAGTCTTGACTTCTTCCTCTCAATTGTTCCATCAGCCTTATACTTGATTGTGAAGATCCATCTACTAGTCACAGCCTTCTTCCCTTTTGGTAACTCACTCTCATACCATGTATCATTCTTGATCATAGCTCCTGCCTCAGCTCCAACTGACTCCTTCCATTCTTTATCCATGATTGCTTCTTCATAGCTTCTTGGGATGTAGTTCTCATCCAAGTTAACCATGAAGGCACAATGTTCTTCAGGGTATTGAGCAAAGGAACACACAACTTGAGAAGGATGCTCCACAGCTTGGGCATTGTAGTACACTCGCGTGTTTACCCAAGAGGAAGGATCCTTTCTCAGCCTTGTGCTCCTCCTCAATACAGGTTGTTCTTGCTCTTGAACCGGCTCAGCTTGTGTATGCGGTTCTTGTGCTTCACTCTGATGTTCTTCCTCTCCTTGGTCTTGCTCACCTTGATGATGAGAACCTGAGTTGAACTCTCCTTCCTCACTCAAGCCGACTCCTTCTTGGCCATTTTCTTGAGTTTCAGGTTCACTTCCCCCCTCATGATCAAGGTGAGGTGTTTGAGCAGCTCCACTTGGTGCAGTTGAGCTCTCTTCTTGTCTTCCACTTCTTGTGGATTGATCCTGGTTCATCTTGATACCGAGACCTTCCAAAATGATTCTTAAGACTCCAGCCTTATCTGATGTGAGATCCTTCAAATCTTCTTGATTCTTCTCCTCATAGTATCCTCTTTCTTCAATGAACTTCACATCTCTAGATACAAGTACCCTTCTAGCTTCTGGATCATAACACTTATATCCTTTTTGAGTTGTTGAGTAGCCAATGAACATTGCCTTTCTGCTCCTTGCTTCTAGCTTGTTCCTCAACTCTCCTGGTACTAGAACATAGCATAAGCATCCAAACACTCTCATGTATTCCAAGGATGGCTTGCGCTTGTTCAGAACTTCAAATGGTGCTTGATCCTTCAACACCTTTGTAGGCATCCTGTTGATTAGGTAGCACGCAGTGGATACAGCATCACTCCAGAATCTCTTAGGTACATTAGCTTGGAACATCAGTGACCGAGCCACTTCCATCAAGTGCCTGTTCTTCCTCTCAGCTACACCATTCTGTTGTGGTGTGTAGGGACAGCTTGTTTGATGAAGGATTCCATGGTGATCTAGATGACTCTTGAACGCATAGCTTGTGTACTCTCCTCCATTATCTGATCTCAAAATTTTAATCCTAGCATGATAATGGTTAGTCACATAAGCTTGAAAGTTCTTGAATGCATCTATCACCCTATCTTTTGATGGAATGAGTGTTAACCAGGTGTATTTAGATTTTTCATCAATGAATGTGACAAAATACTTATGATTATCTCTAGAAAAACTAGGTGCAGTCCACACATCAGTATGAATCAAATCAAAGCAATTTTCATAAACAGTAGATGTTCTTGGAAACACATTCTTACAATGCTTGCCTAAAATGCAAGCTTCACACTTATTATTTTCAAAAACCACACCTGGTAACATCAAGTTTAAAGCCCTCTCATGGGGATGACCTAGTCTAGCATGCCACAATGCATTTTTATTCAAACTAGAAGCAGAAGTAAATGAGCAGTTATAATTGGAAACAGGATCAAGCTTCTCAAGCATGTATAAGTCTCCCTTTGTAACTCCTTTTCCAATCAATTGGCTGCTCTCAATATCCTGAAACTTCACATCATTAGGACTGAATATAACATTGCAATTCAAATCAGTAGTGCATTTCTTAACTGAAAGTAGGTTTGATGTGAATTCCGGAATGTAAAAAGCTCTAGTGTTCTTATCAAATAGCTTTAAGTTTCCTATTCCCTTAATAGGTATCTTATCCCCATTTGCAATCATCACACATCCATTAGTAGGTTCTATATCTTTAATCAGGTTGGTGTCACTAATCATATGATGAGATGCACCTGAATCTATAATCAATGGTTTGGATGTATTGCTAGCACTATGGCAGATGCTAATCTGTGATCTATATGCATTCATCCTAGCATTTCTATCAATGCAATGCTCAATTCCAGTCTTACTATCAATCCTAGCAATCTCAGCCACATTAGGAGTCATTTCTATAGTTCTAGCAATCATAGAAGCACCAAATGAATACCCATGAATGTTACCATTATCCTTGAGCATTTTGATGAGTGCATCCATCTCGGATCTCCTGATGAAGTCTTGATCATTGCCTCGGGGGTTGATAGCTCCAGTGTAGGTCACCAAAGCCTTTCCATCTCCTTCACGGTTCTCCACTTCAGCTCCACGGTTGGATGGCCCTGCTCCGCTTGATCCTTCAGTCATGTGAGCTTTTGCCTCTCTCTCCTTCATGAACTTAGCCGGCTTCAAGTGGGGATGGAGTATCCAGCACTGACTCTTCTTGTGTCCATGCTTCTTGCAGTGATCACAATTCCCATTGAACTTCCTATCCTCATACTTGTTGTAACCAGCTTTGTTAGCTTGTGGAGGCTCTTCCCGGTCAGGTTGCACAGCGTTTGCAAGAGATAAGTCTCCCTTGCCTCCAAACAAACCCATTGAGCCCTGCTCCTTCTGTATCTTAGCACACACCTCTTCAAGGTCAGGCAGCTTCTCAGACCATAGCATGTGCTGGATAAGACCACTGTAGCTTGCATTCAACGTGAGCAGCAACCCAAAGACCTTGTCCTGCTCGCGTCTCTCATTTAGAAGCTCTGGATCAACCGTGCTTGGCCTCAGCATCTCCAACTCAGACCAAAGAGACCTGAACCTCCCCAAGTGCTTAGTGAACTCCGTGTCATCTTGAGTTAACCCATTGATTGCCTTCTTGACTTCAAACACTCGGTTCAGGTTAGAAGTGTTTCCATACACTTTCTGTAGAGTATCCCACAGCTCCTTGGCTGTCTCACAGTAGCTATAAGCATCTAGTATAGCCGGCTCCAAAGAGGCATGAAGGACAGACATCACCATCATGTCTTCTTGTTGCCACTTCTCTACAACACTCTCCTCGGGACTCTCCGTTTCACCCCCCTGAGTAATCACCTTTGGAGCCTCACCAGATGTGATATGCTTCCACAAACCCTTGCTTCCCACAGCAGTCTTCACCATCCTAGACCAGACTAGGTAGTTGGTTCCTTTGAATGTCACCGCGACCTTCATCTTCATGCCACTCTCCATCTTGAACAGCTTGACGTTTATAGCTTGAACAACCGGTTAGATCTTGAACTGAGAACCCACGCTGCTCTCTAGAACACAGATTCACTCTTGAGTCTTCAAATGAACCTCCCACGGACCACCAAGACACACACAAAACACCTTGAGCTTTTGAACTCTCAAGAAACTCTCAAACACACTCACTTGTTCTCTTAAAGTTTCAAACTTGAATCCTTAAGAGAATCACTCACGAACTCAGATTGTAATCAACCTGGCTCTGATACCATATGACTTTTAGGAATATAAAGATTATCTGAGTTTAGAAAGGATTAAGGAAGAGAATAAGAGATTAGGAAACTGATTAGAGACTAATGGAGAATCATGATGAAATGAGTAAAGAGAAAGATTGTTTAGAACTGTCTAATCTTTATTAATGATCTTGAGTTACAATATATAGTAAGGAGAGCTTAGGGTTTCGATCACAAAAGATAAGGAAAGCATGTGAAGTCAAAAGGAGGAGGAGCCTATATTTGAATCCGGCCAATGAGCTTCTCCAAGTGTGTGAGGCATCTAGCATCTTCCCATAGATGCTGTTTACTTTCCAGTCCATGCCAGACTGTCAGTCCGCGCCTAATCCCTTCTTCCTCCGCGGTCTTATCCACTCCAAAGCTTATCCTCCTCTCCACTAAGTTACCTTGGTAACTTATCTTTACCTTGGTGAGTTTGGTTGATGTCCTATGTACGGATGGTACGGCCTGTACGGCCTTGTACGGATCACTCAACCCAAACTCATCTCTTCTTTCATACTTCATCTCTTCCTCTAATGCCTTAACACCCTTAGCTCCTCTTCTCATATACTTAACTCTGATCAACACCAAACCTTCCTAGCCTTCCTTATCCTCATTCTACTCAAGCCTCATCTCCCTTCTTCACTTAACTCTTCTCATCTTAACACTCCCCCTCAAGCTTAGCTTTGTGAAAGTCTAAGCTTGGACAGCCATGAGATCTTCCTCATTAAAAACCTCACTAAGGAAAACCCATTGGGATAAAACCTTAATGAGGGAAAAAGAGTAAAGATCTCACAGCTAAGGGGATCAGCTCCTTCTCTTCCCAAGATCTATGAGTCCCAATCTAATGTGAATGGACTCCATAGTCTTTTGTCTTGCTGCCTTGGTGAACACATCAGCCAACTGATCTTCACTTCTCGTATAGCAAGGTAAGATCACTCCAAGCACAATCATCTGTCTCACCTTGTGGCAATCAACCTCAATGTGCTTGGTTCTCTCATGGAACACCGAGTTGGATGCAATGTGAATGGCAGCTTGATTGTCGCAATGCATTGTCATTGGAGTGGCTTGATCAGTCTCCAAGTGCTTCAAGATGCCTTTGATCCACACCAACTCGTTTGTGAGCTTCAGCATAGCTCTATACTCAGCTTCTGCACTTGAACATGACACCACCTTCTGTTTCTTGCTCTTCCAAGTCACCAAGTTGCCTCCAATGAATGTGCAATAGCCTGTGGTTGATCTCCTGTCAGCTCTATCTCCTGCCCAATCAGCATCACAATAGCCCACCACTTCTGTGCTTCCATTGCACCCCATCCATACTCCTTGATCCGGCGAGCCATTCAGATACATCAACAGCCTCTCCACCATGCGCCAGTGATGTTCCTTGGGAAGCTGCATGTGTTGGCTCACCTGATTCACAGCAAAACATATATCAGGCCTTGTAATGGTAAGGTAAATCAATTTGCCAACAAGTGTTCTATAGAGTTTAGGATCATGAAATGGCTTGCTGTCTTCAATCTCCCCCTCTCTTGGTACTTTGTAGCCATCCTCCATTGGCATCCTTGCTGTCTTGCCTCCATAAGCACCTGCACCTTTCAAAAGATCAAGTGTATACTTCCTTTGGGACATGAACAAACCTTCCTTGGATCTACAAATCTCAATTCCAAGAAAGTATTTCATTTCTCCCAAGTCTTTGATTTCAAACATAGACTTTAGAAACTCCTTGGTTGCTTTGATACCTTCCTTATCACTCCCAGTGATAATGATATCATCCACATACACAAGGAGAGCAACCATACCTGAGGGTGTCGTGAGTGTAAAGAGAGTGTGATCCAACTCTGACTTCTTGAAGCCTCGGCCGTTTAAAGTTGTGCTCAACTTGTTATACCAAGCTCTTGGTGATTGCTTCAACCCATAAATAGCTTTCTTTAGCCTCAGTACATTCCCTCTCTTCACTAGATGTTCCAGACCTGATGGAGGATACATATAGACTTCATCCTCAAGTTCTCCTTGTAGAAATGCATTCTTTACATCCATTTGCCACAATCCCCATCCAAGGTTCACAGCCAAGCTTAAAATAATCCTAATGGTGTGTAGCTTGGCCACTGGTGCAAATGTTTCAATGTAATCCTCTCCATATGTCTGAGTGAACCCTCTTGCTACTAGTCTAGTCTTCTTCCTCTCAATCGACCCATCAGCCTTGTACTTGATTGTAAAGATCCATCTACTAGACACAGCTTTCTTCCCTTTTGGTAGTTCACTCTCATACCATGTATCATTCTTTATCATAGCTCCTGCCTCAGCTCCTACTGATTCCTTCCATTCCTTATCCTCCATTGCCTCTTCATAGCTTCTTGGAATGTGATTCTCATCCAAGTTTACCATGAATGCGCAATGTGCTTCTGGATATTGAGCAAAAGAACACACGGCCTGAGTAGGATGCTTCACAGCTTGGGCATTGTAGTACACTCTTGTGTTTACCCAACTGGAAGGATCCTTTCTCAGCCTTGTACTTCTTCTCAATACTGGCCCTTCTTGCGCCATCTCTTGTTCTTCTTCTTGTGGCAGCACACTTGTTTCAGATCTTTCTTCTCCTAGCTGACTTGCTTCAGCTCCTTCTTCCCTTAGCTGACTCTCTTCAGCTCCTTCTTCTTGATCATTTGATTCCACAGCTTGATCATGAGAGCCAGAACTCTCTTCTCTAGTTCTTGTTTCATTCCCCCCCTCATGCTCAAGGTTGGAAGTCTGATGATCCGGGACTGTGGTAGTACTTCTCCCCTCTTGATGTCCTTGATTCATGTTGATTCCAAGGCCTTCTAGGATAATCCTCAAGGTTTCAGCTCTATCAGAGGTAAGATCCTTCAAGTCTTCTTGAATCTGTTCCTCATAATATCCTTTCTCTTCAACAAACTTCACTTCTCTAGATACTAACACTCTCCTTGTGTTAGGATCATAGCACTTGTATCCTTTCTGACTTGATGAGTATCCAATGAACATTGCCTTTGAACTCTTAGCTTCTAGCTTGTTTCTTATCTCTCCAGGCACCATCACAAAACACAAACACCCAAAGACCTTCATATGCTCGAGAGAAGGCTTGTACTGATTCAGTACCTCAAATGGTGATTGTCCTTGAAGGATCAGAGTTGGTGTCCTGTTGATGAGATAACACGCCGTAGCAACAGCATCACTCCAAAACTTCTTAGGCACATTGGATTGAAACATCATGGACCTGGCTACTTCCATCAAATGCCTGTTCTTCCTCTCAGCCACACCATTCTGTTGTGGGGTATAGGGACAGCTTGTCTGATGAAGGATTCCATGCTGAGATAGGTGTAGTTTGAATGCTTGTCCCGTGTACTCTCCTCCATTATCTGACCTGAAAATCTTTATCTTGGCATTGTAATGGTTAGTCACATAGGATTGAAAGTTTTTAAATGCATCAAGTACCCTATCTTTGGTTGGAATTAAGGTTAACCAGGTGTATTTGGATTTTTCATCAATGAAAGTTACATAATACTTATGGTTTTCTCTAGATAGGCAAGGTGCAGTCCAAACATCAGAATGAATAAGATCAAAACATTTTTCATAAACAGTAGTAGACTTGGTAAAGACAGTTCTACAATGCTTGCCTAAAATGCAAGCTTCACAATCATTATTCTCAAAGGAAACACCTGGCAACATCAGTTTTAAAGCCTTATTATGAGGGTGTCCTAATCTAGCATGCCACAATGCATTTTTACTTAAACCAGAACTAGAAACAGAAGTAAACGAGCAGCTATATCTAGAAACAGGAGTGAGATCTTCAAGTAAATATAGCTCTCCTTTAGTCACTCCCTTTCCGATCATCTTGCTGCTTTTAATATCCTGAAACTTAACATCATTAGGACTGAATATAACATTGCATTGCAAATCAGTAGCACACTTCTTAACAGATAACAAGTTTGATGTAAATTCAGGCATATAAAAAGCTTTAGTTTCCTTATTAAACAGTTTAAGACTTCCTATTCCTCTAATAGGAATCTTATCTCCATTAGCAATCATTACATTTCCATTCATTGGCACAATGTTTTTAATCAAGCTAGTATCACTTATCATATGATGAGATGCACCTGAATCAATCACTAATGGCTTAATGTCATGAGAACTAGCAATATGCGCAAGGATACTAGATGGTTTGAATGCATGATCATTTCTAGCAAGGTTTGCAATCCTAGATTGATTTACCATTTCTATCAAGCTCTCATGCATCCTATCAGTTCTAGTTAGATTCTCATAGTTCTCTACCATCCTAGCACCAAAAGAATACCCAAAGATGTTACCATTCTCCTTGAACATCTTAATGAGAGCATCAAGGTCGGATCTCCTTAGATACTCTTGGTCATTGTTCCCACGGTTGCTTGGTGCCCCGGTGTAGGCAGCAAGAGACTTCCCATCCCCTGCCTCACGCCCATCTATCTCCTTTCCTTTGCTTGTACCAGCTCCACCCGTTCCATCTGATGCATTAGCCCTTGCTTCACGGTCCTTCATGAACTTTGCCGGCTTGAGGTGTGGGTGAAGGATCCAGCATTGGCTCTTCTTGTGGCCATGCTTCTTGCAGTGATCACAGTTCCCATTGAACCTCCTCTCCTCAAACTTCCCATGCGCAGCAACCTTGTTTGCTTGCGGAGCTTCACTCCCCTCCTCTTGAGTTGCTTGGCTTGCAAGGGAAAGGTCTCCCTTCTTTGTAAACAGCCCAATGGAGCCTTGCTCCTTCTGAATCCGTGCACACACATCCTCAAGATCAGGTAGATTGTCCTCCCTCAGCAGGTGCTGGATGAGACCGTTGTAAGCCGGGTTCAGCGTGAGGAGTAGCCCAAAGACCTTGTCTTGCTCTCTCCTCTTGTTAAGCTCATCAGCATCCGTTGTGCTTGGCCTAAGCATCTCCATCTCGGACCAGAGACTCCTGAATCTCCCTAGATGCTTGGTGAACTCCATGTCTTCTTGTACAAGGTTGTTGATGGCTTGCTTCACTTCAAACACTCGGCTTAGGTTTGAAGTGTTGCCATACACCTTCTTCAAGGTATCCCACAGCTCTTTAGCAGACTCACAGTAGCTGTATGCATCCAGAATAGCCGGCTCAAGGGACGCATGGAGCACTGACATCACCAACATGTCCTCTTGATGCCACTTCTCTTCTGCCTTGCTTGCCGCTTCATCTTCAGCCTCTCCTTGGGTGATGAGCTTTGGAGCTTCTCCTGGCGTGATGTGCTTCCAAAGCCCCTTGCTTCCCACTGTGGTTCTCACCATCCGAGACCACACCAAGTAGTTGTTTCCCTTGAAACAAACCGCCACCTTCATGTTCATGTTCATCCCACTCTCCATGTTGAATGTAGAACCCTTTAGACTTCAATAACTTTCTCTTGAGGTAACTGTCTTGAGCGAACACTAGCAGCTCCTTCTCTTCCCAAGATCTATGAGTCCCAATCTAATGTGAATGGACTCCATAGTCTTTTGTCTTGCTGCCTTGGTGAACACATCAGCCAACTGATCTTCACTTCTCGTATAGCAAGGTAAGATCACTCCAAGCACAATCATCTGTCTCACCTTGTGGCAATCAACCTCAATGTGCTTGGTTCTCTCATGGAACACCGAGTTGGATGCAATGTGAATGGCACCTTGATTGTCGCAATGCATAGTCATTGGAGTGGCTTGATCAATCTCCAAGTGCTTCAAGATGCCTTTGATCCACACCAACTCGTTTGTGAGCTTCAGCATAGCTCTATACTCAGCTTCTGCACTTGAACATGACACCACCTTCTGTTTCTTGCTCTTCCAAGTCACCAAGTTGCCTCCAATGAATGTGCAATAGCCTGTGGTTGATCTCCTGTCAGCTCTATCTCCTGCCCAATCAGCATCACAATAGCCCACCACTTCTGTGCTTCCATTGCACCCATCCATACTCCTTGATCCGGCGAGCCATTCAGATACATCAACAGCCTCTCCACCATGCGCCAGTGATGTTCCTTGGGAACCTGCATGTGTTGGCTCACCTGATTCACAGCAAAACATATATCAGGCCTTGTAATGGTAAGGTAAATCAATTTGCCAACAAGTGTTCTATAGAGTTTAGGATCATGAAATGGCTTGCTGTCTTCAATCTCCCCCTCTCTTGGTACTTTGTAGCCATCCTCCATTGGCATCCTTGCTGTCTTGCCTCCATAAGCACCTGCACCTTTCAAAAGATCAAGTGTATACTTCCTTTGGGACATGAACAAACCTTCCTTGGATCTACAAATCTCAATTCCAAGAAAGTATTTCATTTCTCCCAAGTCTTTGATTTCAAACATAGACTTTAGAAACTCCTTGGTTGCTTTGATACCTTCCTTATCACTCCCAGTGATAATGATATCATCCACATACACAAGGAGAGCAACCATACCTGAGGGTGTCGTGAGTGTAAAGAGAGTGTGATCCAACTCTGACTTCTTGAAGCCTCGGCCGTTTAAAGTTGTGCTCAACTTGTTATACCAAGCTCTTGGTGATTGCTTCAACCCATAAATAGCTTTCTTTAGCCTCAGTACATTCCCTCTCTTCACTAGATGTTCCAGACCTGATGGAGGATACATATAGACTTCATCCTCAAGTTCTCCTTGTAGAAATGCATTCTTTACATCCATTTGCCACAATCCCCATCCAAGGTTCACAGCCAAGCTTAAAATAATCCTAATGGTGTGTAGCTTGGCCACTGGTGCAAATGTTTCAATGTAATCCTCTCCATATGTCTGAGTGAACCCTCTTGCTACTAGTCTAGTCTTCTTCCTCTCAATCGACCCATCAGCCTTGTACTTGATTGTAAAGATCCATCTACTAGACACAGCTTTCTTCCCTTTTGGTAGTTCACTCTCATACCATGTATCATTCTTTATCATAGCTCCTGCCTCAGCTCCTACTGATTCCTTCCATTCCTTATCCTCCATTGCCTCTTCATAGCTTCTTGGAATGTGATTCTCATCCAAGTTTACCATGAATGCGCAATGTGCTTCTGGATATTGAGCAAAAGAACACACGGCCTGAGTAGGATGCTTCACAGCTTGGGCATTGTAGTACACTCTTGTGTTTACCCAACTGGAAGGATCCTTTCTCAGCCTTGTACTTCTTCTCAATACTGGCCCTTCTTGCGCCATCTCTTGTTCTTCTTCTTGTGGCAGCACACTTGTTTCAGATCTTTCTTCTCCTAGCTGACTTGCTTCAGCTCCTTCTTCCCTTAGCTGACTCTCTTCAGCTCCTTCTTCTTGATCATTTGATTCCACAGCTTGATCATGAGAGCCAGAACTCTCTTCTCTAGTTCTTGTTTCATTCCCCCCCTCATGCTCAAGGTTGGAAGTCTGATGATCCGGGACTGTGGTAGTACTTCTCCCCTCTTGATGTCCTTGATTCATGTTGATTCCAAGGCCTTCTAGGATAATCCTCAAGGTTTCAGCTCTATCAGAGGTAAGATCCTTCAAGTCTTCTTGAATCTGTTCCTCATAATATCCTTTCTCTTCAACAAACTTCACTTCTCTAGATACTAACACTCTCCTTGTGTTAGGATCATAGCACTTGTATCCTTTCTGACTTGATGAGTATCCAATGAACATTGCCTTTGAACTCTTAGCTTCTAGCTTGTTTCTTATCTCTCCAGGCACCATCACAAAACACAAACACCCAAAGACCTTCATATGCTCGAGAGAAGGCTTGTACTGATTCAGTACCTCAAATGGTGATTGTCCTTGAAGGATCAGAGTTGGTGTCCTGTTGATGAGATAACACGCCGTAGCAACAGCATCACTCCAAAACTTCTTAGGCACATTGGATTGAAACATCATGGACCTGGCTACTTCCATCAAATGCCTGTTCTTCCTCTCAGCCACACCATTCTGTTGTGGGGTATAGGGACAGCTTGTCTGATGAAGGATTCCATGCTGAGATAGGTGTAGTTTGAATGCTTGTCCCGTGTACTCTCCTCCATTATCTGACCTGAAAATCTTTATCTTGGCATTGTAATGGTTAGTCACATAGGATTGAAAGTTTTTAAATGCATCAAGTACCCTATCTTTGGTTGGAATTAAGGTTAACCAGGTGTATTTGGATTTTTCATCAATGAAAGTTACATAATACTTATGGTTTTCTCTAGATAGGCAGGGTGCAGTCCAAACATCAGAATGAATAAGATCAAAACATTTTTCATAAACAGTAGTAGACTTGGTAAAGACAGTTCTACAATGCTTGCCTAAAATGCAAGCTTCACAATCATTATTCTCAAAGGAAACACCTGGCAACATCAGTTTTAAAGCCTTATTATGAGGGTGTCCTAATCTAGCATGCCACAATGCATTTTTACTTAAACCAGAACTAGAAACAGAAGTAAACGAGCAGCTATATCTAGAAACAGGAGTGAGATCTTCAAGTAAATATAGCTCTCCTTTAGTCACTCCCTTTCCGATCATCTTGCTGCTTTTAATATCCTGAAACTTAACATCATTAGGACTGAATATAACATTGCATTGCAAATCAGTAGCACACTTCTTAACAGATAACAAGTTTGATGTAAATTCAGGCATATAAAAAGCTTTAGTTTCCTTATTAAACAGTTTAAGACTTCCTATTCCTCTAATAGGAATCTTATCTCCATTAGCAATCATTACATTTCCATTCATTGGCACAATGTTTTTAATCAAGCTAGTATCACTTATCATATGATGAGATGCACCTGAATCAATCACTAATGGCTTAATGTCATGAGAACTAGCAATATGCGCAAGGATACTAGATGGTTTGAATGCATGATCATTTCTAGCAAGGTTTGCAATCCTAGATTGATTTACCATTTCTATCAAGCTCTCATGCATCCTATCAGTTCTAGTTAGATTCTCATAGTTCTCTACCATCCTAGCACCAAAAGAATACCCAAAGATGTTACCATTCTCCTTGAACATCTTAATGAGAGCATCAAGGTCGGATCTCCTTAGATACTCTTGGTCATTGTTCCCACGGTTGCTTGGTGCCCCGGTGTAGGCAGCAAGAGACTTCCCATCCCCTGCCTCACGCCCATCTATCTCCTTTCCTTTGCTTGTACCAGCTCCACCCGTTCCATCTGATGCATTAGCCCTTGCTTCACGGTCCTTCATGAACTTTGCCGGCTTGAGGTGTGGGTGAAGGATCCAGCATTGGCTCTTCTTGTGGCCATGCTTCTTGCAGTGATCACAGTTCCCATTGAACCTCCTCTCCTCAAACTTCCCATGCGCAGCAACTTGTTTGCTTGCGGAGCTTCACTCCCCTCCTCTTGAGTTGCTTGGCTTGCAAGGGAAAGGTCTCCCTTCTTTGTAAACAGCCCAATGGAGCCTTGCTCCTTCTGAATCCGTGCACACACATCCTCAAGATCAGGTAGATTGTCCTCCCTCAGCAGGTGCTGGATGAGACCGTTGTAAGCCGGGTTCAGCGTGAGGAGTAGCCCAAAGACCTTGTCTTGCTCTCTCCTCTTGTTAAGCTCATCAGCATCCGTTGTGCTTGGCCTAAGCATCTCCATCTCGGACCAGAGACTCCTGAATCTCCCTAGATGCTTGGTGAACTCCATGTCTTCTTGTACAAGGTTGTTGATGGCTTGCTTCACTTCAAACACTCGGCTTAGGTTTGAAGTGTTGCCATACACCTTCTTCAAGGTATCCCACAGCTCTTTAGCAGACTCACAGTAGCTGTATGCATCCAGAATAGCCGGCTCAAGGGACGCATGGAGCACTGACATCACCAACATGTCCTCTTGATGCCACTTCTCTTCTGCCTTGCTTGCCGCTTCATCTTCAGCCTCTCCTTGGGTGATGAGCTTTGGAGCTTCTCCTGGCGTGATGTGCTTCCAAAGCCCCTTGCTTCCCACTGTGGTTCTCACCATCCGAGACCACACCAAGTAGTTGTTTCCCTTGAAACAAACCGCCACCTTCATGTTCATGTTCATCCCACTCTCCATGTTGAATGTAGAACCCTTTAGACTTCAATAACTTTCTCTTGAGGTAACTGTCTTGAGCGAACACTAGCAGCTTCAAACAACCAATATAACTCAGAAAGACTACCCAGAACCGCTTAAGAACACAAGAACACCAAACTGTTTCTTCAAAGCTTCAACCTTGAATCTTCAAAGAACCCAACGAAACCAAGTTCTCTAGGAACCTGGCTCTGATACCATATCACTTTTAGGATTGAGTAGAGTAATCTGAGTGAATAAGAAAGACTAGAAGTGATTTAGAAGAGATTTGAGTATAAAATGAGATTAAGAGTCTAGTATAGAACCATTGAGAGACAAAGAGACTAAGAGAGACTCATAACTTTCTTAATTGTATTAATGAGAGAGTTTACATATATATGAAGAGAGAGAGATTAGGGCTTTCGTAAACAAGAGGATAAGATAAGCATGTGGAGTCAAGGCTTAATTCAAAACCATCCAATAAGGTGATCAATCCGTGTGAAGCATCTTTAGCTGGCTGCTTCCTTTTGCTTTCACTTTCCAGCTGTGACAGCCTGTCCAAGACTCGCCCTTATCCTTTCCAACGGTCTGATCCATCCCACAAAGGCTAAGGTAACTTCTCCTCTTTACCTAAGTAACTCGGGTAACACAAGGTAAAGGTTTGGTTGAGCTTTGGTCGATCCCATCTTGTACGGTCATGTACGGCCTTGTACGGCCTTGTACGGACTGGTTGATCTCAAAGCTCCCAAACCTTCCTAGCCTTCCTTATCCTCATTCTACTCAAGCCTCATCTCCCTTCTTCACTTAACTCTCCTCATCTTAACATAAAGTAGTGGAGAATCACCAGGAAGCTGAATAAATCTCATAGGAGTTAGGATGAAGAAGCTATCCCACTTTCAAATCAGGTGATCCCAGTTTTCCTGTTTGGGAATATGACAGCTTCTTTGTCATTCTAATCAAACCAGGATGAATCGCGATGTAAGAAGCTTGATTTTGAAACATAAAGTAGTGGAGAATCACCAGGAAGCTGAATAAATCTCATAGGAGTTAGGATGAAGAAGCTATCCCACTTTCAAATCAGGTGATCCCAGTTTTCCTGTTTGGGAATATGACAGCTTCTTTGTCATTCTAATCAAACCAGGATGAATCGCGATGTAAGAAGCTTGATTTTGATACATAAAGTAGTGGAGAATCACCAGGAAGTCGAATAAATCTCATAGGAGTTAGGATGAAGAAGCTATCCCACTTTCAAATCAGGTGATCCCAGTTTTCCTGTTTGGGAATATGACAGCTTCTTTGTCATTCTAATCAAACCAGGATGAATCGCGATGTAAGAAGCTTGATTTTGATACATAAAGTAGTGGAGAATCACCAGGAAGCTGAATAAATCTCATAGGAGTTAGGATGAAGAAGCTATCCCACTTTCAAATCAGGTGATCCCAGTTTTCCTGTTTGGGAATATGACAGCTTCTTTGTCATTCTAATCAAACCAGGATGAATCGCGATGTAAGAAGCTTGATTTTGATACATAAAGTAGTGGAGAATCACCAGGAAGCTGAATAAATCTCATAGGAGTTAGGATGAAGAAGCTATCCCACTTTCAAATCAGGTGATCCCAGTTTTCCTGTTTGGGAATATGACAGCTTCTTTGTCATTCTAATCAAACCAGGATGAATCGCGATGTAAGAAGCTTGATTTTGATACATAAAGTAGTGGAGAATCACCAGGAAGCTGAATAAATCTCATAGGAGTTAGGATGAAGAAGCTATCCCACTTTCAAATCAGGTGATCCCAGTTTTCCTGTTTGGGAATATGACAGCTTCTTTGTCATTCTAATCAAACCAGGATGAATCGCGATGTAAGAAGCTTGATTTTGATACATAAAGTAGTGGAGAATCACCAGGAAGCTGAATAAATCTCATAGGAGTTAGGATGAAGAAGCTATCCCACTTTCAAATCAGGTGATCCCAGTTTTCCTGTTTGGGAATATGACAGCTTCTTTGTCATTCTAATCAAACCAGGATGAATCGCGATGTAAGAAGCTTGATTTTGATACATAAAGTAGTGGAGAATCACCAGGAAGCTGAATAAATCTCATAGGAGTTAGGATGAAGAAGCTATCCCACTTTCAAATCAGGTGATCCCAGTTTTCCTGTTTGGGAATATGACAGCTTCTTTGTCATTCTAATCAAACCAGGATGAATCGCGATGTAAGAAGCTTGATTTTGATACATAAAGTAGTGGAGAATCACCAGGAAGCTGAATAAATCTCATAGGAGTTAGGATGAAGAAGCTATCCCACTTTCAAATCAGGTGATCCCAGTTTTCCTGTTTGGGAATATGACAGCTTCTTTGTCATTCTAATCAAACCAGGATGAATCGCGATGTAAGAAGCTTGATTTTGATACATAAAGTAGTGGAGAATCACCAGGAAGCTGAATAAATCTCATAGGAGTTAGGATGAAGAAGCTATCCCACTTTCAAATCAGGTGATCCCAGTTTTCCTGTTTGGGAATATGACAGCTTCTTTGTCATTCTAATCAAACCAGGATGAATCGCGATGTAAGAAGCTTGATTTTGATACATAAAGTAGTGGAGAATCACCAGGAAGCTGAATAAATCTCATAGGAGTTAGGATGAAGAAGCTATCCCACTTTCAAATCAGGTGATCCCAGTTTTCCTGTTTGGGAATATGACAGCTTCTTTGTCATTCTAATCAAACCAGGATGAATCGCGATGTAAGAAGCTTGATTTTGATACATAAAGTAGTGGAGAATCACCAGGAAGCTGAATAAATCTCATAGGAGTTAGGATGAAGAAGCTATCCCACTTTCAAATCAGGTGATCCCAGTTTTCCTGTTTGGGAATATGACAGCTTCTTTGTCATTCTAATCAAACCAGGATGAATCGCGATGTAAGAAGCTTGATTTTGATACATAAAGTAGTGGAGAATCACCAGGAAGCTGAATAAATCTCATAGGAGTTAGGATGAAGAAGCTATCCCACTTTCAAATCAGGTGATCCCAGTTTTCCTGTTTGGGAATATGACAGCTTCTTTGTCATTCTAATCAAACCAGGATGAATCGCGATGTAAGAAGCTTGATTTTGATACATAAAGTAGTGGAGAATCACCAGGAAGCTGAATAAATCTCATAGGAGTTAGGATGAAGAAGCTATCCCACTTTCAAATCAGGTGATCCCAGTTTTCCTGTTTGGGAATATGACAGCTTCTTTGTCATTCTAATCAAACCAGGATGAATCGCGATGTAAGAAGCTTGATTTTGATACATAAAGTAGTGGAGAATCACCAGGAAGCTGAATAAATCTCATAGGAGTTAGGATGAAGAAGCTATCCCACTTTCAAATCAGGTGATCCCAGTTTTCCTGTTTGGGAATATGACAGCTTCTTTGTCATTCTAATCAAACCAGGATGAATCGCGATGTAAGAAGCTTGATTTTGATACATAAAGTAGTGGAGAATCACCAGGAAGTCGAATAAATCTCATAGGAGTTAGGATGAAGAAGCTATCCCACTTTCAAATCAGGTGATCCCAGTTTTCCTGTTTGGGAATATGACAGCTTCTTTGTCATTCTAATCAAACCAGGATGAATCGCGATGTAAGAAGCTTGATTTTGATACATAAAGTAGTGGAGAATCACCAGGAAGCTGAATAAATCTCATAGGAGTTAGGATGAAGAAGCTATCCCACTTTCAAATCAGGTGATCCCAGTTTTCCTGTTTGGGAATATGACAGCTTCTTTGTCATTCTAATCAAACCAGGATGAATCGCGATGTAAGAAGCTTGATTTTGATACATAAAGTAGTGGAGAATCACCAGGAAGCTGAATAAATCTCATAGGAGTTAGGATGAAGAAGCTATCCCACTTTCAAATCAGGTGATCCCAGTTTTCCTGTTTGGGAATATGACAGCTTCTTTGTCATTCTAATCAAACCAGGATGAATCGCGATGTAAGAAGCTTGATTTTGATACATAAAGTAGTGGAGAATCACCAGGAAGCTGAATAAATCTCATAGGAGTTAGGATGAAGAAGCTATCCCACTTTCAAATCAGGTGATCCCAGTTTTCCTGTTTGGGAATATGACAGCTTCTTTGTCATTCTAATCAAACCAGGATGAATCGCGATGTAAGAAGCTTGATTTTGATACATAAAGTAGTGGAGAATCACCAGGAAGCTGAATAAATCTCATAGGAGTTAGGATGAAGAAGCTATCCCACTTTCAAATCAGGTGATCCCAGTTTTCCTGTTTGGGAATATGACAGCTTCTTTGTCATTCTAATCAAACCAGGATGAATCGCGATGTAAGAAGCTTGATTTTGATACATAAAGTAGTGGAGAATCACCAGGAAGCTGAATAAATCTCATAGGAGTTAGGATGAAGAAGCTATCCCACTTTCAAATCAGGTGATCCCAGTTTTCCTGTTTGGGAATATGACAGCTTCTTTGTCATTCTAATCAAACCAGGATGAATCGCGATGTAAGAAGCTTGATTTTGATACATAAAGTAGTGGAGAATCACCAGGAAGCTGAATAAATCTCATAGGAGTTAGGATGAAGAAGCTATCCCACTTTCAAATCAGGTGATCCCAGTTTTCCTGTTTGGGAATATGACAGCTTCTTTGTCATTCTAATCAAACCAGGATGAATCGCGATGTAAGAAGCTTGATTTTGATACATAAAGTAGTGGAGAATCACCAGGAAGCTGAATAAATCTCATAGGAGTTAGGATGAAGAAGCTATCCCACTTTCAAATCAGGTGATCCCAGTTTTCCTGTTTGGGAATATGACAGCTTCTTTGTCATTCTAATCAAACCAGGATGAATCGCGATGTAAGAAGCTTGATTTTGATACATAAAGTAGTGGAGAATCACCAGGAAGCTGAATAAATCTCATAGGAGTTAGGATGAAGAAGCTATCCCACTTTCAAATCAGGTGATCCCAGTTTTCCTGTTTGGGAATATGACAGCTTCTTTGTCATTCTAATCAAACCAGGATGAATCGCGATGTAAGAAGCTTGATTTTGATACATAAAGTAGTGGAGAATCACCAGGAAGCTGAATAAATCTCATAGGAGTTAGGATGAAGAAGCTATCCCACTTTCAAATCAGGTGATCCCAGTTTTCCTGTTTGGGAATATGACAGCTTCTTTGTCATTCTAATCAAACCAGGATGAATCGCGATGTAAGAAGCTTGATTTTGATACATAAAGTAGTGGAGAATCACCAGGAAGCTGAATAAATCTCATAGGAGTTAGGATGAAGAAGCTATCCCACTTTCAAATCAGGTGATCCCAGTTTTCCTGTTTGGGAATATGACAGCTTCTTTGTCATTCTAATCAAACCAGGATGAATCGCGATGTAAGAAGCTTGATTTTGATACATAAAGTAGTGGAGAATCACCAGGAAGCTGAATAAATCTCATAGGAGTTAGGATGAAGAAGCTATCCCACTTTCAAATCAGGTGATCCCAGTTTTCCTGTTTGGGAATATGACAGCTTCTTTGTCATTCTAATCAAACCAGGATGAATCGCGATGTAAGAAGCTTGATTTTGATACATAAAGTAGTGGAGAATCACCAGGAAGCTGAATAAATCTCATAGGAGTTAGGATGAAGAAGCTATCCCACTTTCAAATCAGGTGATCCCAGTTTTCCTGTTTGGGAATATGACAGCTTCTTTGTCATTCTAATCAAACCAGGATGAATCGCGATGTAAGAAGCTTGATTTTGATACATAAAGTAGTGGAGAATCACCAGGAAGCTGAATAAATCTCATAGGAGTTAGGATGAAGAAGCTATCCCACTTTCAAATCAGGTGATCCCAGTTTTCCTGTTTGGGAATATGACAGCTTCTTTGTCATTCTAATCAAACCAGGATGAATCGCGATGTAAGAAGCTTGATTTTGATACATAAAGTAGTGGAGAATCACCAGGAAGCTGAATAAATCTCATAGGAGTTAGGATGAAGAAGCTATCCCACTTTCAAATCAGGTGATCCCAGTTTTCCTGTTTGGGAATATGACAGCTTCTTTGTCATTCTAATCAAACCAGGATGAATCGCGATGTAAGAAGCTTGATTTTGATACATAAAGTAGTGGAGAATCACCAGGAAGCTGAATAAATCTCATAGGAGTTAGGATGAAGAAGCTATCCCACTTTCAAATCAGGTGATCCCAGTTTTCCTGTTTGGGAATATGACAGCTTCTTTGTCATTCTAATCAAACCAGGATGAATCGCGATGTAAGAAGCTTGATTTTGATACATAAAGTAGTGGAGAATCACCAGGAAGCTGAATAAATCTCATAGGAGTTAGGATGAAGAAGCTATCCCACTTTCAAATCAGGTGATCCCAGTTTTCCTGTTTGGGAATATGACAGCTTCTTTGTCATTCTAATCAAACCAGGATGAATCGCGATGTAAGAAGCTTGATTTTGATACATAAAGTAGTGGAGAATCACCAGGAAGCTGAATAAATCTCATAGGAGTTAGGATGAAGAAGCTATCCCACTTTCAAATCAGGTGATCCCAGTTTTCCTGTTTGGGAATATGACAGCTTCTTTGTCATTCTAATCAAACCAGGATGAATCGCGATGTAAGAAGCTTGATTTTGATACATAAAGTAGTGGAGAATCACCAGGAAGCTGAATAAATCTCATAGGAGTTAGGATGAAGAAGCTATCCCACTTTCAAATCAGGTGATCCCAGTTTTCCTGTTTGGGAATATGACAGCTTCTTTGTCATTCTAATCAAACCAGGATGAATCGCGATGTAAGAAGCTTGATTTTGATACATAAAGTAGTGGAGAATCACCAGGAAGCTGAATAAATCTCATAGGAGTTAGGATGAAGAAGCTATCCCACTTTCAAATCAGGTGATCCCAGTTTTCCTGTTTGGGAATATGACAGCTTCTTTGTCATTCTAATCAAACCAGGATGAATCGCGATGTAAGAAGCTTGATTTTGATACATAAAGTAGTGGAGAATCACCAGGAAGCTGAATAAATCTCATAGGAGTTAGGATGAAGAAGCTATCCCACTTTCAAATCAGGTGATCCCAGTTTTCCTGTTTGGGAATATGACAGCTTCTTTGTCATTCTAATCAAACCAGGATGAATCGCGATGTAAGAAGCTTGATTTTGATACATAAAGTAGTGGAGAATCACCAGGAAGCTGAATAAATCTCATAGGAGTTAGGATGAAGAAGCTATCCCACTTTCAAATCAGGTGATCCCAGTTTTCCTGTTTGGGAATATGACAGCTTCTTTGTCATTCTAATCAAACCAGGATGAATCGCGATGTAAGAAGCTTGATTTTGATACATAAAGTAGTGGAGAATCACCAGGAAGCTGAATAAATCTCATAGGAGTTAGGATGAAGAAGCTATCCCACTTTCAAATCAGGTGATCCCAGTTTTCCTGTTTGGGAATATGACAGCTTCTTTGTCATTCTAATCAAACCAGGATGAATCGCGATGTAAGAAGCTTGATTTTGATACATAAAGTAGTGGAGAATCACCAGGAAGCTGAATAAATCTCATAGGAGTTAGGATGAAGAAGCTATCCCACTTTCAAATCAGGTGATCCCAGTTTTCCTGTTTGGGAATATGACAGCTTCTTTGTCATTCTAATCAAACCAGGATGAATCGCGATGTAAGAAGCTTGATTTTGATACATAAAGTAGTGGAGAATCACCAGGAAGCTGAATAAATCTCATAGGAGTTAGGATGAAGAAGCTATCCCACTTTCAAATCAGGTGATCCCAGTTTTCCTGTTTGGGAATATGACAGCTTCTTTGTCATTCTAATCAAACCAGGATGAATCGCGATGTAAGAAGCTTGATTTTGATACATAAAGTAGTGGAGAATCACCAGGAAGCTGAATAAATCTCATAGGAGTTAGGATGAAGAAGCTATCCCACTTTCAAATCAGGTGATCCCAGTTTTCCTGTTTGGGAATATGACAGCTTCTTTGTCATTCTAATCAAACCAGGATGAATCGCGATGTAAGAAGCTTGATTTTGATACATAAAGTAGTGGAGAATCACCAGGAAGCTGAATAAATCTCATAGGAGTTAGGATGAAGAAGCTATCCCACTTTCAAATCAGGTGATCCCAGTTTTCCTGTTTGGGAATATGACAGCTTCTTTGTCATTCTAATCAAACCAGGATGAATCGCGATGTAAGAAGCTTGATTTTGATACATAAAGTAGTGGAGAATCACCAGGAAGCTGAATAAATCTCATAGGAGTTAGGATGAAGAAGCTATCCCACTTTCAAATCAGGTGATCCCAGTTTTCCTGTTTGGGAATATGACAGCTTCTTTGTCATTCTAATCAAACCAGGATGAATCGCGATGTAAGAAGCTTGATTTTGATACATAAAGTAGTGGAGAATCACCAGGAAGCTGAATAAATCTCATAGGAGTTAGGATGAAGAAGCTATCCCACTTTCAAATCAGGTGATCCCAGTTTTCCTGTTTGGGAATATGACAGCTTCTTTGTCATTCTAATCAAACCAGGATGAATCGCGATGTAAGAAGCTTGATTTTGATACATAAAGTAGTGGAGAATCACCAGGAAGCTGAATAAATCTCATAGGAGTTAGGATGAAGAAGCTATCCCACTTTCAAATCAGGTGATCCCAGTTTTCCTGTTTGGGACAGCTTCTTTGTCATTCTAATCAAACCAGGATGAATCGCGATGTAAGAAGCTTGATTTTGATACATAAAGTAGTGGAGAATCACCAGGAAGCTGAATAAATCTCATAGGAGTTAGGATGAAGAAGCTATCCCACTTTCAAATCAGGTGATCCCAGTTTTCCTGTTTGGGAATATGACAGCTTCTTTGTCATTCTAATCAAACCAGGATGAATCGCGATGTAAGAAGCTTGATTTTGATACATAAAGTAGTGGAGAATCACCAGGAAGCTGAATAAATCTCATAGGAGTTAGGATGAAGAAGCTATCCCACTTTCAAATCAGGTGATCCCAGTTTTCCTGTTTGGGAATATGACAGCTTCTTTGTCATTCTAATCAAACCAGGATGAATCGCGATGTAAGAAGCTTGATTTTGATACATAAAGTAGTGGAGAATCACCAGGAAGCTGAATAAATCTCATAGGAGTTAGGATGAAGAAGCTATCCCACTTTCAAATCAGGTGATCCCAGTTTTCCTGTTTGGGAATATGACAGCTTCTTTGTCATTCTAATCAAACCAGGATGAATCGCGATGTAAGAAGCTTGATTTTGATACATAAAGTAGTGGAGAATCACCAGGAAGCTGAATAAATCTCATAGGAGTTAGGATGAAGAAGCTATCCCACTTTCAAATCAGGTGATCCCAGTTTTCCTGTTTGGGAATATGACAGCTTCTTTGTCATTCTAATCAAACCAGGATGAATCGCGATGTAAGAAGCTTGATTTTGATACATAAAGTAGTGGAGAATCACCAGGAAGCTGAATAAATCTCATAGGAGTTAGGATGAAGAAGCTATCCCACTTTCAAATCAGGTGATCCCAGTTTTCCTGTTTGGGAATATGACAGCTTCTTTGTCATTCTAATCAAACCAGGATGAATCGCGATGTAAGAAGCTTGATTTTGATACATAAAGTAGTGGAGAATCACCAGGAAGCTGAATAAATCTCATAGGAGTTAGGATGAAGAAGCTATCCCACTTTCAAATCAGGTGATCCCAGTTTTCCTGTTTGGGAATATGACAGCTTCTTTGTCATTCTAATCAAACCAGGATGAATCGCGATGTAAGAAGCTTGATTTTGATACATAAAGTAGTGGAGAATCACCAGGAAGCTGAATAAATCTCATAGGAGTTAGGATGAAGAAGCTATCCCACTTTCAAATCAGGTGATCCCAGTTTTCCTGTTTGGGAATATGACAGCTTCTTTGTCATTCTAATCAAACCAGGATGAATCGCGATGTAAGAAGCTTGATTTTGATACATAAAGTAGTGGAGAAT
Organism: Brassica napus; assembly: GCF_020379485.1. NCBI lineage: Eukaryota > Viridiplantae > Streptophyta > Magnoliopsida > Brassicales > Brassicaceae > Brassica > Brassica napus. Next base: position 119,160 of record NW_026015102.1, read on the forward strand.
CACCAGGAAGTGAATAAATCTCATAGGAGTTAGGATGAAGAAGCTATCCCACTTTCAAATCAGGTGATCCCAGTTTTCCTGTTTGGGAATATGACAGCTTCTTTGTCATTCTAATCAAACCAGGATGAATCGCGATGTAAGAAGCTTGATTTTGATACATAAAGTAGTGGAGAATCACCAGGAAGCTGAATAAATCTCATAGGAGTTAGGATGAAGAAGCTATCCCACTTTCAAATCAGGTGATCCCAGTTTTCCTGTTTGGGAATATGACAGCTTCTTTGTCATTCTAATCAAACCAGGATGAATCGCGATGTAAGAAGCTTGATTTTGATACATAAAGTAGTGGAGAATCACCAGGAAGCTGAATAAATCTCATAGGAGTTAGGATGAAGAAGCTATCCCACTTTCAAATCAGGTGATCCCAGTTTTCCTGTTTGGGAATATGACAGCTTCTTTGTCATTCTAATCAAACCAGGATGAATCGCGATGTAAGAAGCTTGATTTTGATACATAAAGTAGTGGAGAATCACCAGGAAGCTGAATAAATCTCATAGGAGTTAGGATGAAGAAGCTATCCCACTTTCAAATCAGGTGATCCCAGTTTTCCTGTTTGGGAATATGACAGCTTCTTTGTCATTCTAATCAAACCAGGATGAATCGCGATGTAAGAAGCTTGATTTTGATACATAAAGTAGTGGAGAATCACCAGGAAGCTGAATAAATCTCATAGGAGTTAGGATGAAGAAGCTATCCCACTTTCAAATCAGGTGATCCCAGTTTTCCTGTTTGGGAATATGACAGCTTCTTTGTCATTCTAATCAAACCAGGATGAATCGCGATGTAAGAAGCTTGATTTTGATACATAAAGTAGTGGAGAATCACCAGGAAGCTGAATAAATCTCATAGGAGTTAGGATGAAGAAGCTATCCCACTTTCAAATCAGGTGATCCCAGTTTTCCTGTTTGGGAATATGACAGCTTCTTTGTCATTCTAATCAAACCAGGATGAATCGCGATGTAAGAAGCTTGATTTTGATACATAAAGTAGTGGAGAATCACCAGGAAGTCGAATAAATCTCATAGGAGTTAGGATGAAGAAGCTATCCCACTTTCAAATCAGGTGATCCCAGTTTTCCTGTTTGGGAATATGACAGCTTCTTTGTCATTCTAATCAAACCAGGATGAATCGCGATGTAAGAAGCTTGATTTTGATACATAAAGTAGTGGAGAATCACCAGGAAGCTGAATAAATCTCATAGGAGTTAGGATGAAGAAGCTATCCCACTTTCAAATCAGGTGATCCCAGTTTTCCTGTTTGGGAATATGACAGCTTCTTTGTCATTCTAATCAAACCAGGATGAATCGCGATGTAAGAAGCTTGATTTTGAAACATAAAGTAGTGGAGAATCACCAGGAAGCTGAATAAATCTCATAGGAGTTAGGATGAAGAAGCTATCCCACTTTCAAATCAGGTGATCCCAGTTTTCCTGTTTGGGAATATGACAGCTTCTTTGTCATTCTAATCAAACCAGGATGAATCGCGATGTAAGAAGCTTGATTTTGATACATAAAGTAGTGGAGAATCACCAGGAAGTCGAATAAATCTCATAGGAGTTAGGATGAAGAAGCTATCCCACTTTCAAATCAGGTGATCCCAGTTTTCCTGTTTGGGAATATGACAGCTTCTTTGTCATTCTAATCAAACCAGGATGAATCGCGATGTAAGAAGCTTGATTTTGATACATAAAGTAGTGGAGAATCATCAGGAAGCTGAATAAATCTCATAGGTGTTAAGATGAGGAGAGTTAAGTGAAGAAGGGAGATGAGGCTTGAGTAGAATGAGGATAAGGAAGGCTAGGAAGGTTTGGGAGCTTTGAGATCAACCAGTCCGTACAAGGCCGTACAAGGCCGTACATGACCGTACAAGATGGGATCGACCAAAGCTCAACCAAACCTTTACCTTGTGTTACCCGAGTTACTTAGGTAAAGAGGAGAAGTTACCTTAGCCTTTGTGGGATGGATCAGACCGTTGGAAAGGATAAGGGCGAGTCTTGGACAGGCTGTCACAGCTGGAAAGTGAAAGCAAAAGGAAGCAGCCAGCTAAAGATGGTTTTGAATTAAGCCTTGACTCCACATGCTTATCTTATCCTCTTGTTTACGAAAACCCTAATCTCTGTCTTCATATATATATGTAAACTCTCTCATTAATACAATTAAGAAAGTTATGAGTCTCTCTTAGTCTCTTTGTCTCTCAATGGTTCTATACTAGACTCTTAATCTCATTTTATACTCAAATCTCTTCTAAATCACTTCTAGTCTTTCTTATTCACTCAGATTACTCTACTCAATCCTAAAAGTGATATGGTATCAGAGCCAGGTTCCTAGAGAACTTGGTTTCGTTGGGTTCTTTGAAGATTCAAGGTTGAAGCTTTGAAGAAACAGTTTGGTGTTCTTGTGTTCTTAAGCGGTTCTGGGTAGTCTTTCTGAGTTATATTGGTTGTTTGAAGCTGCTAGTGTTCGCTCAAGACAGTTACCTCAAGAGAAAGTTATTGAAGTCTAAAGGGTTCTACATTCAACATGGAGAGTGGGATGAACATGAACATGAAGGTGGCGGTTTGTTTCAAGGGAAACAACTACTTGGTGTGGTCTCGGATGGTGAGAACCACAGTGGGAAGCAAGGGGCTTTGGAAGCACATCACGCCAGGAGAAGCTCCAAAGCTCATCACCCAAGGAGAGGCTGAAGATGAAGCGGCAAGCAAGGCAGAAGAGAAGTGGCATCAAGAGGACATGTTGGTGATGTCAGTGCTCCATGCGTCCCTTGAGCCGGCTATTCTGGATGCATACAGCTACTGTGAGTCTGCTAAAGAGCTGTGGGATACCTTGAAGAAGGTGTATGGCAACACTTCAAACCTAAGCCGAGTGTTTGAAGTGAAGCAAGCCATCAACAACCTTGTACAAGAAGACATGGAGTTCACCAAGCATCTAGGGAGATTCAGGAGTCTCTGGTCCGAGATGGAGATGCTTAGGCCAAGCACAACGGATGCTGATGAGCTTAACAAGAGGAGAGAGCAAGACAAGGTCTTTGGGCTACTCCTCACGCTGAACCCGGCTTACAACGGTCTCATCCAGCACCTGCTGAGGGAGGACAATCTACCTGATCTTGAGGATGTGTGTGCACGGATTCAGAAGGAGCAAGGCTCCATTGGGCTGTTTACAAAGAAGGGAGACCTTTCCCTTGCAAGCCAAGCAACTCAAGAGGAGGGGAGTGAAGCTCCGCAAGCAAACAAGGTTGCTGCGCATGGGAAGTTTGAGGAGAGGAGGTTCAATGGGAACTGTGATCACTGCAAGAAGCATGGCCACAAGAAGAGCCAATGCTGGATCCTTCACCCACACCTCAAGCCGGCAAAGTTCATGAAGGACCGTGAAGCAAGGGCTAATGCATCAGATGGAACGGGTGGAGCTGGTACAAGCAAAGGAAAGGAGATAGATGGGCGTGAGGCAGGGGATGGGAAGTCTCTTGCTGCCTACACCGGGGCACCAAGCAACCGTGGGAACAATGACCAAGAGTATCTAAGGAGATCCGACCTTGATGCTCTCATTAAGATGTTCAAGGAGAATGGTAACATCTTTGGGTATTCTTTTGGTGCTAGGATGGTAGAGAACTATGAGAATCTAACTAGAACTGATAGGATGCATGAGAGCTTGATAGAAATGGTAAATCAATCTAGGATTGCAAACCTTGCTAGAAATGATCATGCATTCAAACCATCTAGTATCCTTGCGCATATTGCTAGTTCTCATGACATTAAGCCATTAGTGATTGATTCAGGTGCATCTCATCATATGATAAGTGATACTAGCTTGATTAAAAACATTGTGCCAATGAATGGAAATGTAATGATTGCTAATGGAGATAAGATTCCTATTAGAGGAATAGGAAGTCTTAAACTGTTTAATAAGGAAACTAAAGCTTTTTATATGCCTGAATTTACATCAAACTTGTTATCTGTTAAGAAGTGTGCTACTGATTTGCAATGCAATGTTATATTCAGTCCTAATGATGTTAAGTTTCAGGATATTAAAAGCAGCAAGATGATCGGAAAGGGAGTGACTAAAGGAGAGCTATATTTACTTGAAGATCTCACTCCTGTTTCTAGATATAGCTGCTCGTTTACTTCTGTTTCTAGTTCTGGTTTAAGTAAAAATGCATTGTGGCATGCTAGATTAGGACACCCTCATAATAAGGCTTTAAAACTGATGTTGCCAGGTGTTTCCTTTGAGAATAATGATTGTGAAGCTTGCATTTTAGGCAAGCATTGTAGAACTGTCTTTACCAAGTCTACTACTGTTTATGAAAAATGTTTTGATCTTATTCATTCTGATGTTTGGACTGCACCCTGCCTATCTAGAGAAAACCATAAGTATTATGTAACTTTCATTGATGAAAAATCCAAATACACCTGGTTAACCTTAATTCCAACCAAAGATAGGGTACTTGATGCATTTAAAAACTTTCAATCCTATGTGACTAACCATTACAATGCCAAGATAAAGATTTTCAGGTCAGATAATGGAGGAGAGTACACGGGACAAGCATTCAAACTACACCTATCTCAGCATGGAATCCTTCATCAGACAAGCTGTCCCTATACCCCACAACAGAATGGTGTGGCTGAGAGGAAGAACAGGCATTTGATGGAAGTAGCCAGGTCCATGATGTTTCAATCCAATGTGCCTAAGAAGTTTTGGAGTGATGCTGTTGCTACGGCGTGTTATCTCATCAACAGGACACCAACTCTGATCCTTCAAGGACAATCACCATTTGAGGTACTGAATCAGTACAAGCCTTCTCTCGAGCATATGAAGGTCTTTGGGTGTTTGTGTTTTGTGATGGTGCCTGGAGAGATAAGAAACAAGCTAGAAGCTAAGAGTTCAAAGGCAATGTTCATTGGATACTCATCAAGTCAGAAAGGATACAAGTGCTATGATCCTAACACAAGGAGAGTGTTAGTATCTAGAGAAGTGAAGTTTGTTGAAGAGAAAGGATATTATGAGGAACAGATTCAAGAAGACTTGAAGGATCTTACCTCTGATAGAGCTGAAACCTTGAGGATTATCCTAGAAGGCCTTGGAATCAACATGAATCAAGGACATCAAGAGGGGAGAAGTACTACCACAGTCCCGGATCATCAGACTTCCAACCTTGAGCATGAGGGGGGGAATGAAACAAGAACTAGAGAAGAGAGTTCTGGCTCTCATGATCAAGCTGTGGAATCAAATGATCAAGAAGAAGGAGCTGAAGAGAGTCAGCTAAGGGAAGAAGGAGCTGAAGCAAGTCAGCTAGGAGAAGAAAGATCTGAAACAAGTGTGCTGCCACAAGAAGAAGAACAAGAGATGGCGCAAGAAGGGCCAGTATTGAGAAGAAGTACAAGGCTGAGAAAGGATCCTTCCAGTTGGGTAAACACAAGAGTGTACTACAATGCCCAAGCTGTGAAGCATCCTACTCAGGCCGTGTGTTCTTTTGCTCAATATCCAGAAGCACATTGCGCATTCATGGTAAACTTGGATGAGAATCACATTCCAAGAAGCTATGAAGAGGCAATGGAGGATAAGGAATGGAAGGAATCAGTAGGAGCTGAGGCAGGAGCTATGATAAAGAATGATACATGGTATGAGAGTGAACTACCAAAAGGGAAGAAAGCTGTGTCTAGTAGATGGATCTTTACAATCAAGTACAAGGCTGATGGGTCGATTGAGAGGAAGAAGACTAGACTAGTAGCAAGAGGGTTCACTCAGACATATGGAGAGGATTACATTGAAACATTTGCACCAGTGGCCAAGCTACACACCATTAGGATTATTTTAAGCTTGGCTGTGAACCTTGGATGGGGATTGTGGCAAATGGATGTAAAGAATGCATTTCTACAAGGAGAACTTGAGGATGAAGTCTATATGTATCCTCCATCAGGTCTGGAACATCTAGTGAAGAGAGGGAATGTACTGAGGCTAAAGAAAGCTATTTATGGGTTGAAGCAATCACCAAGAGCTTGGTATAACAAGTTGAGCACAACTTTAAACGGCCGAGGCTTCAAGAAGTCAGAGTTGGATCACACTCTCTTTACACTCACGACACCCTCAGGTATGGTTGCTCTCCTTGTGTATGTGGATGATATCATTATCACTGGGAGTGATAAGGAAGGTATCAAAGCAACCAAGGAGTTTCTAAAGTCTATGTTTGAAATCAAAGACTTGGGAGAAATGAAATACTTTCTTGGAATTGAGATTTGTAGATCCAAGGAAGGTTTGTTCATGTCCCAAAGGAAGTATACACTTGATCTTTTGAAAGGTGCAGGTGCTTATGGAGGCAAGACAGCAAGGATGCCAATGGAGGATGGCTACAAAGTACCAAGAGAGGGGGAGATTGAAGACAGCAAGCCATTTCATGATCCTAAACTCTATAGAACACTTGTTGGCAAATTGATTTACCTTACCATTACAAGGCCTGATATATGTTTTGCTGTGAATCAGGTGAGCCAACACATGCAGCTTCCCAAGGAACATCACTGGCGCATGGTGGAGAGGCTGTTGATGTATCTGAATGGCTCGCCGGATCAAGGAGTATGGATGGGGTGCAATGGAAGCACAGAAGTGGTGGGCTATTGTGATGCTGATTGGGCAGGAGATAGAGCTGACAGGAGATCAACCACAGGCTATTGCACATTCATTGGAGGCAACTTGGTGACTTGGAAGAGCAAGAAACAGAAGGTGGTGTCATGTTCAAGTGCAGAAGCTGAGTATAGAGCTATGCTGAAGCTCACAAACGAGTTGGTGTGGATCAAAGGCATCTTGAAGCACTTGGAGATTGATCAAGCCACTCCAATGACTATGCATTGCGACAATCAAGCTGCCATTCACATTGCATCCAACTCGGTGTTCCATGAGAGAACCAAGCACATTGAGGTTGATTGCCACAAGGTGAGACAGATGATTGTGCTTGGAGTGATCTTACCTTGCTATACGAGAAGTGAAGATCAGTTGGCTGATGTGTTCACCAAGGCAGCAAGACAAAAGACTATGGAGTCCATTCACATTAGATTGGGACTCATAGATCTTGGGAAGAGAAGGAGCTGATCCCCTTAGCTGTGAGATCTTTACTCTTTTTCCCTCATTAAGGTTTTATCCCAATGGGTTTTCCTTAGTGAGGTTTTTAATGAGGAAGATCTCATGGCTGTCCAAGCTTAGACTTTCACAAAGCTAAGCTTGAGGGGGAGTGTTAAGATGAGGAGAGTTAAGTGAAGAAGGGAGATGAGGCTTGAGTAGAATGAGGATAAGGAAGGCTAGGAAGGTTTGGGAGCTTTGAGATCAACCAGTCCGTACAAGGCCGTACAAGGCCGTACATGACCGTACAAGATGGGATCGACCAAAGCTCAACCAAACCTTTACCTTGTGTTACCCGAGTTACTTAGGTAAAGAGGAGAAGTTACCTTAGCCTTTGTGGGATGGATCAGACCGTTGGAAAGGATAAGGGCGAGTCTTGGACAGGCTGTCACAGCTGGAAAGTGAAAGCAAAAGGAAGCAGCCAGCTAAAGATGCTTCACACGGATTGATCACCTTATTGGATGGTTTTGAATTAAGCCTTGACTCCACATGCTTATCTTATCCTCTTGTTTACGAAAACCCTAATCTCTGTCTTCATATATATATGTAAACTCTCTCATTAATACAATTAAGAAAGTTATGAGTCTCTCTTAGTCTCTTTGTCTCTCAATGGTTCTATACTAGACTCTTAATCTCATTTTATACTCAAATCTCTTCTAAATCACTTCTAGTCTTTCTTATTCACTCAGATTACTCTACTCAATCCTAAAAGTGATAATAGGAGTTTGGATGAAGAAGCTATTCCACTTTCAAATCAGGTGATCCCAGTTTTCCTGTTTGGGAATATGACAGCTTCTTTGTCATTCTAATCAAACCAGGATGAATCGCGATGTAAGTAGCTTGATTTTGATACATAAAGTAGTGGAGAATCATCCGGAAGCTGAATAAATCTCATAGGAGTTAGGATGAAGAAGCTATCCCACTTTCAAATCAGGTGATCCCAGTTTTCCTGTTTGGGAATATGACAGCTTCTTTGTCATTCTAATCAAACCAGGATGAATCGCGATGTAAGAAGCTTGATTTTGATACATAAAGTAGTGGAGAATCACCAGGAAGCTGAATAAATCTCATAGGAGTTAGGATGAAGAAGCTATCCCACTTTCAAATCAGGTGATCCCAGTTTTCCTGTTTGGCAATATGACAGCTTCTTTGTCATTCTAATCAAACCAGGATGAATCACGATGTAAGAAGCTTGATTTTGAAACATAAAGTAGTGGAGAATCACCAGGAAGCTGAATAAATCTCATAGGAGTTAGGATGAAGAAGCTATCCCACTTTCAAATCAGGTGATCCCAGTTTTCCTGTTTGGGAATATGACAGCTTCTTTGTCATTCTAATCAAACCAGGATGAATCGCGATGTAAGAAGCTTGATTTTGGTACATAAAGTAGTGGAGAATCACCAGTATGAGATTAAGAGATCCTTAGAGTAATCAGAATAAAGAGAGTGTTTAGGAAGTGATTAAGAGAAGTTTGTGAAAGATTAGGAGACTAGATAGAGCCGTTTAGTGTCTAAGAGTAAACCATAGTGTCTAAGAGATTAGAGAGACTCAAACTGCTTAATCTTCATTAGGGTTGATGAGTTACAATATATAGAGTGAGCATACAAGGGTTTTCGAAATCAAGAGAAGACTAAAGCATGTGAGGTCAATCAGGAGAGGATAAGCTCATTTGGACTAGCCAATTAGCTTCTCCACATGCGCGGAGTATCTGGCATCTTGGACCGAGATGCTCTTGCCTTTCCAGCTGTTCCAGCCTGTCAAGGCGCGCTCTACCTTATCCCTAAACGGTCTGATGCCTCAAGGTAAGTTCCTTCCCTTTACCTTAGTTACCGTGTTACTTGGCTGATGCAAGGTAAGTCTTGGTCGATGCTGGATGGTACGGACTGTACGGCTTGTACGGCCTTGTACGGACGTCCGTACCATGCTCTCCCTAAACTCCCTAAGCTTCCTCATCTCCTTTCCTCTTCAACTCCTTAGCTCTTCATACATATATTCAGCTCAACTCAACACTCCCCCTCAAGCTTAGCTTTGTATAAGTCTAAGCTTGGACAGCCACAAGATCTTCCTCATTAAAAACCTCACCAAAGAAAACCCAATGGGATAAAACTTTGATGAGGGAAAAAGAGTAAAGACCTTGCAGCTAAGGGGATTAGCTCCTTCTCTTCCCAAGATCAATGAGGCCCAACCTGATGTGAATGGACTCCATTGTCTTCTGTCTTGCAGCCTTGGTGAACACATCCGCTAGCTGATCTTCACTCCTTGTGTAACATGGCAAGATCACCCCTAGCACAATCATCTGCCTCACCTTGTGACAATCAACTTCAATGTGCTTGGTCCTCTCATGAAACACCGAGTTGGATGCAATGTGGATGGCAGCTTGATTGTCACAATGCATTGTCATTGGAGTTGCTTGATCAATCTCCAAGTGCTTCAAGATGCCTTTGATCCATACCAACTCGTTGGTGAGCTTCAGCATGGCTCTATACTCGGCTTCTGCACTTGAACATGACACTACCTTCTGCTTCTTGCTCTTCCAAGTCACCAAGTTGCCTCCAATGAATGTGCAATAGCCTGTGGTTGATCTCCTGTCTGCTCTATCACCAGCCCAATCCGCATCACAGTATCCCACCACTTCAGTGCTTCCATTGCAGCCCATCCATACTCCTTGATCAGGTGAGCCGTTGAGATACATCAAGATCCTCTCCACCATGCGCCAATGATGTTCCTTAGGCACTTGCATGTGTTGACTCACCTGATTCACAGCAAAACAAATGTCAGGTCTAGTTATAGTGAGATAAATCAATTTGCCAACTAGTTTTCTATAGAGTTTAGGATCCTGATAAGGTTTGCTGTCTTCAATCTCCCCCTCTCGTGGGACTTTGTAGCCATCCTCCATAGGCATCCTTGCTGTCTTGCCTCCATAAGCACCTGCACCTTTCAAAAGATCAAGTGTATACTTCCTTTGGGACATGAACAAACCTTCCTTGGATCTACATATCTCAATTCCAAGAAAGTATTTCATTTCTCCCAAGTCTTTAATCTCAAACATGGATTTAAGAAACTCCTTGGTTGCTATGATACCTTCCTTATCACTCCCTGTGATAATGATATCATCAACATACACAAGGAGTGCAATCATACCTGAGGGAGTCGTGAGTGTGAAGAGGGTGTGATCTAGTTCAGACTTCTTGAAGCCTCGGCCATTCAGAGTAGTGCTCAACTTGTTGTACCAAGCTCTTGGTGATTGCTTCAGCCCATAGATGGCTTTCTTCAGTCTCAACACATTTCCACTCTTCACTAAGTGTTCAAGGCCTGGAGGTGGATGCATATACACTTCATCCTCAAGTTCACCTTGTAGAAACGCATTCTTCACATCCATTTGCCATAACCCCCATCCAAGATTCACAGCCAAGCTTAGTACAATCCGGATTGTGTGGAGTTTAGCTACTGGTGCAAAGGTTTCTATGTAATCTTCTCCATAAGTTTGAGTGAAACCTCTTGCAACTAGCCTTGACTTCTTCCTCTCAACCTTTCCATCCGCTTTGTACTTGATTGTGAATATCCATCTACTAGTCACAGCCTTCTTCCCTTTTGGTAACTCACTCTCATACCATGTATCATTCTTGATCATCGCTCCTGCCTCATCTCCAACTGATTCCTTCCATTCTTTATCTTTCATTGCTTCTTCATAGCTTCTTGGGATGTGATTCTCATCCAAGTTTACCATGAAAGCGCAATGTGCTTCTGGATATTGAGCAAAGGAGCACACGGCTTGAGAAGGATGCTCCACAGCTTGGGCATTGTAGTACACTCTCGTGTTTACCCAACTGGAAGGATCCTTCCTTATCCTTGTACTCCTTCTTAGTGGCTGCACAACCGGTTCTTCTTCCTGTTGTTCTTCTACCACTTCATCTTGAGAAGGTGTTTGTGTCACACCATGATCATGTCCATGACCATCCGAGCCTATGCTCTCTTCTCCTTCATTCTCTACTCCTCCTTCATCTTGGTTGGCCTCTTGCATAGGCTCCTCATGCTCCTCTCCTCCCTCATGATCAAGGTGGGATGGTGAACCAACTTCAGGAGGTGTAGTTGCGTGATTCCTCGGATCCTGGGATGTACTGATTCCAAGACCTTCAAGAATGATCCGCAAGGTGGTGGCCTTGTCTGATGTTAAGTCCTTCAGGTCTTCTTGATTCTTTTCTTCATAGTATCCTCTATCTTCCAAGAACTTCACATCTCTAGATACAAGAACTCTCCTTGCTATAGGATCATAGCATTTGTATCCTTTCTGTGTAGCTGAGTATCCTATGAACACAGCCTTAGTGCTTCTTGCTTCTAGCTTGTTGATCATCTCTCCTGGTTTGAGGACAAAGCATAGGCATCCAAAGACTCGCAAGTAATCAAGAGCTGGCTTGTACCTGTTCAGAACTTCAAATGGAGCCTTCTCATTCAGAACTTTGGTTGGAGTTCTGTTTATCAGGTAACAAGCAGTGGCAACCGCATCACTCCAAAATCTCTTTGGAACATTACTCTGAAACATAAGTGACCTTGCCACTTCCATGAGATGCCTATTCTTCCTCTCAGCCACTCCATTTTGCTGTGGAGTATAAGGACAGCTTGTTTGATGTAGGATCCCATGTTGTGATAGGTGTTGCTTGAATGCATGACTCGTGTACTCTCCTCCATTATCTGATCTCAAAATTTTAATCTTAGCATGATAATGGTTAGTTACATAAGTTTGAAAGTTCCTAAATGCATCAAGTACCCTATCTTTGGTCTGAATTAAGGTTAACCAGGTGTATTTGGATTTTTCATCAATGAATGTGACAAAATACTTATAACTATCTCTAGATAAGCAAGGGGCAGTCCATACATCTGAATGAATTAGATCAAAGCAATTATCATAAACGGTAGTAGACTTTTGAAACACAGTTCTACAATGCTTGCCTAAAATGCAAGCTTCACAATCTTTATTCTCAAACACAACACCTGGTACCATTAAGTTCAAAGCTTTAACATGAGGGTGTCCTACTCTAGCATGCCACAATGCATTTTTATTCAACAAAGAAGCAGAAGTAAACGAGCAACTATAATCAGGAACAGAAGTGAGTTCTTCAAGCATATAGAGATCTCCCTTAGTCACCCCTTTCCCAATCAATCTGCTGCTCTCAATATCCTGAAACTTCACATCATTAGGACTAAAGATAACATTGCATTGTAAATCATTAGTACATTTCTTCACTGATAATAGGTTTGATGTGAATTCAGGCATGTAAAAAGCTCTAGATTCTTTGTTAAACAGCTTAAGCTTTCCTATTCCTCTAATGGGTATCTTATCCCCATTTGCTATCATCACATGCCCATGTGTAGGTTCTATATCCTTAATCAAGTTTTCATCACTTATCATATGATGTGATGCACCAGAATCAACAATCAATGGTTTACCTACTCGTTTAGCATTATGGCATAGATTACTAAGTGATGGATGCATCTTATCAGTTCTAGCAATGTGAGCATGTCTATACTCATTCCTAGCTTCTAACCGTTCTACTAGTTCTCTAATCAAGTGATCATCCTTATATGCAATCATAGAAGCTCCAAAGGAATAACCGTAAGTGTTACCGTTTTCCTTTAGCATTTTGAAGAGGGCATCAAGGTCTGATCTCTTGATGTAGTCATCATTGCTGCGGGAGCTTGAGGCGCCTGTGTAAGCCACCAGAGACTTCCCATTCCCATCATTGCCTCCAAGCCCATCCACTTCACTGATCTTGCTGGTGCCAGCTCCGCTTGAACCTTCAGTCACATTTGCCCTTCCCTCACGCTCCTTCATGAACTTGGCCGGCTTGAGGTGTGGGTGCAGTATCCAGCATTGGCTCTTCTTATGACCATGCTTCTTGCAATGATCACAGTTGCCATTGAACTTCCTGTCCTCGTACTTCCCGTGAGATGCCTTGTTTGCTTGTGGAGCCTCGGTTGAATCCTCATGAGCTGCTTGATTGGCAAGAGAGAGCTCCCCCTTTCCTCCAAACAAACCCATGGATCCCTGCTCCCTTTGGATTTGTGCACACACCTCCTCAAGGTCCGGAAGCTTGTCTGACCTTAACATGTGCTGGATGAGCTGGGTGTAGGCCGGGTTCAGTGTGAGAAGCAGCCCAAAGACCTTGTCTTGCTCGCGCCTCTCATTCAGCTGATCTGGATCAGTTGTGCTCGGCCTCAGCATCTCCAGCTCTGACCATAAGGACCTGAACCTCCCCAAGTGCTTAGTGAACTCCATGTCCTCTTGTGCAAGACGGTTGATCGCTAGCTTCACTTCAAACACACGGCTGAGGTTGGAAGTGTTCCCATACACCTTCTTCAGCGTGTCCCACAGCTCCTTGGCTGATTCACAGTAGCTGTAGGCATCCAAGATAGCTGGGTCCAAGGATGCGTGTAGAACCGTCATCACCAGCATGTCTTCTTGTTGCCATTTCTCCACAGCCGCTTCATTGGAGACCTCTTCTTGATCTCCTCCCTGAGTAATGAGTTTCGGAGCCTCCCCTGTTGTGATGTGCCCCCACAAACCCTTACTTCCCACCGCAGTCTTCACCATCCGAGACCACACAAGGTAGTTGCTACCTTTGAAAGTAACCGCTACCTTCATCCTCATGTTCATCCCATGTTCCATCTTTGCTTGACTTGAAAACTTGAATCTTGGATCTCGTACACACCAACCTTGAGTCTAGAATCACGCAAACCAACAGAACGTAGCACAGCTTCAACTAGAACGGAACACAGCTTCAACACCTTCAAGACTACTCGCGTGTAGCTTCAAAGACGTTTAGCTTGTAACTCTCTAAAGATCAAACCCCAGATTCAAATGAACCTGGCTCTGATACCATATGAGATTAAGAGATCCTTAGAGTAATCAGAATAAAGAGAGTGTTTAGGAAGTGATTAAGAGAAGTTTGTGAAAGATTAGGAGACTAGATAGAGCCGTTTAGTGTCTAAGAGAAAACATAGTGTCTAAGAGATTAGAGAGACTCAAACTGCTTAATCTTCATTAGGGTTGATGAGTTACAATATATAGAGTGAGCATACAAGGGTTTTCGAAATCAAGAGAAGACTAAAGCATGTGAGGTCAATCAGGAGAGGATAAGCTCATTTGGACTAGCCAATTAGCTTCTCCACATGCGCGGAGTATCTGGCATCTTGGACCGAGATGCTCTTGCCTTTCCAGCTGTTCCAGCCTGTCAAGGCGCGCTCTACCTTATCCCTAAACGGTCTGATGCCTCAAGGTAAGTTCCTTCCCTTTACCTTAGTTACCGTGTTACTTGGCTGATGCAAGGTAAGTCTTGGTCGATGCTGGATGGTACGGACTGTACGGCTTGTACGGCCTTGTACGGACGTCCGTACCATGCTCTCCCTAAACTCCCTTAAGCTTCCTCATCTCCTTTCCTCTTCAACTCCTTAGCTCTTCATACATATATTCAGCTCAACTCAACAACCAGGAAGTCGAATAAATCTCACAGGAGTTAGGATGAAGAAGCTATCCCACTATCAAATCAGGTGATCCCAGTTTTCTTGTTTGGGAATATGACAGCTTCTTTGTCATTCTAATCAAACCAGGATGAATCGCGATGTAAGAAGCTTGATTTTGATACATAAAGTAGTGGAGAATCATCAGGAAGCTGAATAAATCTCATAGGAGTTAGGATGAAGAAGCTATCCCACTTTCAAATCAGGTGATCCCAGTTTTCCTGTTTGGGAATATGACAGCTTCTTTGTCATTCTAATCAAACCAGGATGAATCGCGATGTAAGAAGCTTGATTTTGATACATAAAGTAGTGGAGAATCACCAGGAAGCTGAATAAATCTCATAGGAGTTAGGATGAAGAAGCTATCCCACTTTCAAATCAGGTGATCCCAGTTTTCTTGTTTGGGAATATGACAGCTTCTTTGTCATTCTAATCAAACCAGGATGAATCGCGATGTAAGAAGCTTGATTTTGAAACATAAAGTAGTGGAGAATCACCAGAAGCTGAATAAATCTCATAGGAGTTAGGATGAAGAAGCTATCCCACTTTCAAATCAGGTGATCCCAGTTTTCCTGTTTGGGAATATGACAGCTTCTTTGTCATTCTAATCAAACCAGGATGAATCGCGATGTAAGAAGCTTGATTTTGATACATAAAGTAGTGGAGAATCACCAGGAAGTCGAATAAATCTCATAGGAGTTAGGATGAAGAAGCTATCCCACTTTCAAATCAGGTGATCCCAGTTTTCCTGTTTGGGAATATGACAGCTTCTTTGTCATTCTAATCAAACCAGGATGAATCGCGATGTAAGAAGCTTGATTTTGATACATAAAGTAGTGGAGAATCACCGGAAGCTGAATAAATCTCATAGGAGTTAGGATGAAGAAGCTATCCCACTTTCAAATCAGGTGATCCCAGTTTTCCTGTTTGGGAATATGACAGCTTCTTTGTCATTCTAATCAAACCAGGATGAATCGCGATGTAAGAAGCTTGATTTTGATACATAAAGTAGTGGAGAATCACCAGGAAGCTGAATAAATCTCATAGGAGTTAGGATGAAGAAGCTATCCCACTTTCAAATCAGGTGATCCCAGTTTTCCTGTTTGGGAATATGACAGCTTCTTTGTCATTCTAATCAAACCAGGATGAATCGCGATGTAAGAAGCTTGATTTTGAAACATAAAGTAGTGGAGAATCACCAGGAAGCTGAATAAATCTCATAGGAGTTAGGATGAAGAAGCTATCCCACTTTCAAATCAGGTGATCCCAGTTTTCCTGTTTGGGAATATGACAGCTTCTTTGTCATTCTAATCAAACCAGGATGAATCGCGATGTAAGAAGCTTGATTTTGATACATAAATAGTGGAGAATCACCAGGAAGTCGAATAAATCTCACAGGAGTTAGGATGAAGAAGCTATCCCACTTTCAAATCAGGTGATCCCAGTTTTCTTGTTTGGGAATATGACAGCTTCTTTGTCATTCTAATCAAACCAGGATGAATCGCGATGTAAGAAGCTTGATTTTGATACATAAAGTAGTGGAGAATCATCAGGAAGCTGAATAAATCTCATAGGAGTTAGGATGAAGAAGCTATCCCACTTTCAAATCAGGTGATCCCAGTTTTCCTGTTTGGGAATATGACAGCTTCTTTGTCATTCTAATCAAACCAGGATGAATCGCGATGTAAGAAGCTTGATTTTGATACATAAAGTAGTGGAGAATCACCAGGAAGCTGAATAAATCTCATAGGAGTTAGGATGAAGAAGCTATCCCACTTTCAAATCAGGTGATCCCAGTTTTCCTGTTTGGGACAGCTTCTTTGTCATTCTAATCAAACCAGGATGAATCGCGATAAAAGAAGCTTGATTTTGATACATAAAGTAGTGGAGAATCATCAGGAAGCTGAATAAATCTCATAGGAGTTAGGATGAAGAAGCTATCCCACTTTCAAATCATGTGATCCCAGTTTTCCTGTTTGGGAATATGACAGCTTCTTTGTCATTCTAATCAAACCAGGATGAATCGCGATGTAAGAAGCTTGATTTTGAAACATAAAGTAGTGGAGAATAACCAGGAAGCTGAATAAATCTCATAGGAGTTAGGATGAAGAAGCTATCCCACTTTCAAATCAGGTGATCCCAGTTTTCCTGTTTGGGAATATGACAGCTTCTTTGTCATTCTAATCAAACCAGGATGAATCGCGATGTAAGAAGCTTGATTTTGATACATAAAGTAGTGGAGAATCACCAGGAAGCTGAATAAATCTCATAGGAGTTAGGATGAAGAAGCTATCCCACTTTCAAATCAGGTGATCCCAGTTTTCCTGTTTGGGAATATGACAGCTTCTTTGTCATTCTAATCAAACCAGGATGCATCTAATACGTCCCTAGATTGCTTCTCTGGATAGTATGGGATAGATCCTTGCTAGAACGAATCAAAGACTCAAGTTCTACAAGGTTGTGGATCGATTGGTGACACAAGAGGCTGCGGAAAGGCTCCTTGATACTCCTAAGTGACTAGATCGGATATGACACACCGAGATAGACACTCTTGGGTTGCTGGATACTACACACCAACAAGAACACTCAACAACTCGCGGGCAAGCAGTAGAGAGAACAAAGAAAGGTTTTGATAAAAAGATAATTCATTATTGATAAAGGGGTTCAAAGCACACTTATATAAGAGAAGTTGGAACAGACTCCAAGCTTCTCGAAAACTAACAAGAGAGTAAAAGCACACGCTCTCTTGGAAATAGAAACAAAAGACAAGTTTGAAAACATGAAATGAAAGACATAATATAACATAAGGTTGATCCGGGATAAGGTTGGATCGAGATCATCAACTAAGGGTTTTGAGAAGCAAATCTATGGCCTCGTTAAAAACCTATCTTTGGAAAACCCATTGGGACAAAACCAAAGATAGGGAAAAAGAGCACACATAGATTGCTTGCCTAGTTGATGATCAACTTGATGGTGAAGTAGCTTGAATGGTGATAAGTGTGTCTTGGTTGATCAAGCTTCTACCAAGACATTCCTCTTGCTTCCATGACATCTTAACCAATCCTCCAATAACTTGCGTGAGCTTCCTTGATCTTGATCGAGTCATAGGTCCTTGTGGCAAGACTAGAACATCTCCATCAGTCGGCTTATCCAGATCCTCATCATCTCCATTAGCTAGTTGGTCCATGATCACATCATCCCCTCCCTCTTGAAAAGGATTTGTCCTCAAATCTGGCTCATCTGCAACAAAAGGGATCAAGTCAGTAACATTGAAGCTATCACTTATGTCGTACTTACCTTGCAGATCAAGTTTGTAGGCATTGTCATTGATCCTCTTGGTGACTTCAAAAGGGCCATCAATCCTCGGCATTAGCTTAGACTTCCTCTCTTTTGGAAACCTTTCTTTCCTCAAGTGAACCCATACTTGATCTCCAACTTCAAAGATCATCTCACGCCTTCCCTTGTTGGCTTGTTTGGCGTATTGCTTAGTTTTCTCTTCTAGATTGCGCTTAGCTTGCTCATGAATCTGCTGAACCATCTCAGCTTTCTTTTTCCCATCCATACTACCCCTTTCACACTCAGGTAAAGGTATTAGATCCAAAGGTGAGATGGGATTGAACCCATAAACAATTTCAAACGGAGAAAACTTAGAAGCAGAATGCATAGCATGATTGTATGCAAATTCACAATGAGGTAAGTAATCTTCCCATGATTTCAAGTTCTTTTTGATGAATGCACGCAGGAGAGTACCTAAGGTTCTATTAACTACTTCAGTCTGCCCATCAGTTTGTGGATGACAAGTAGTAGAAAACAATAGCTTAGTTCCTAGTTTAGACCACAATGTTTTCCAAAAGTAGCTAAGGAATTTAGTATCTCTATCTGAAACTATAGTCCTAGGCATTCCATGCAAACGTACCACTTCTTTAAAGAACAAATTAGCTACATGTAATGCATCATCAGTCTTATTGCAAGCTATGAAATGTGCCATTTTAGAGAATCTATCAACAACCACAAAGATAGAATCCTTTCCAGTCCTAGTTCTAGGCAAACCCATAACAAAATCCATAGATATATCATTCCAAGGATGAGTAGGAATAGGCAAAGGAGTATACAAACCGTGAGGTTGAACTTTAGACTTTGCAAGCTTGCAAGTTGTGCACCTTCCACAGATTCTCTCCACATCTCTTTTCATATGCGGCCAATAGAAGTGATCCTGCAAAACTTTAAGAGTTTTTGCTATACCAAAATGACCCATCAAGCTTCCTCCATGGGATTCTCTGACAAATAGATCTCTCAAAGAGCAATTAGGCACACATAAACGATTGTCATAGAATAAGAATCCATCATGCCTAAAATAATGTCCTGAAGCATACTTAGCACATGATTTATAAGCTTCTTGAAAGTCAGGATCAGATTCATACATTTCTTTAATCTGCTCAAAGCCTAGCAACTTAGCATCAAGAGTAGTTAAGAGGACATACCTTCGGGATAGTGCATCAGCAACTATATTCTCCTTACCTTGTTTGTATTTGATCACATACGGGAAGGTTTCAATGAATTCTACCCATCTAGCATGTCTCTTGCTGAGCTTACTTTGTCCTTTAAGATACTTGAGAGACTCATGGTCGGTGTGAATGACAAACTCTTTTGGCCAGAGATAGTGCTGCCAAGTCTGTAGAGCTCTCACCAAGGCGTAGAGTTCTTTGTCATAAGTGGCATAGTTGAGAGTAGCTCCACTGAGTTTCTCACTGAAGTAAGCAATAGGTCTTTTATCCTGCATCAACACAGCACCAATCCCAATTCCTGAGGCATCACATTCTATTTCAAATGTTTTAGAAAAATCAGGAAGTATGAGAAGAGGAGATTGAGTAAGCTTCTCTTTAAGGAGTTGGAATGCGGCTTCTTGAGCTTCTCCCCACTTGAATCCTACATCCTTCTTGATTATCTCAGTTAGAGGAGCTGCTAGAGTGCTGAAATCCTTCACAAAGCGCCTATAGAAACCTGCCAGTCCATGAAAACTTCTTACTTCTCCCACTGTAGTTGGACTCGGCCACTCTTGTATTGCTTTGATCTTTTCCTGATCCACCTTTACACCATCTGCACTTACAACAAAACCTAGAAAGACCAAGTTATCTGTGCAAAAAGTGCACTTCTTCAGATTGGCATATAGCTTTTCCTTTCTCAAAACATCCAAAACAGCCCTAAGATGTTCTATATGATCTTCTAAGCATTTGCTGTAAACTAAGATATCATCAAAGTACACAACAACAAAGATGCCTATGAAAGACCTAAGAATATGATTCATCAATCTCATGAATGTACTAGGCGCATTGGTTAATCCAAATGGCATAACTAACCATTCATACAAGCCATGTTTAGTTTTAAACGCAGTTTTCCACTCATCTCCTTCTTTCATCCTAATCTGATGATATCCACTTTTCAAATCTATCTTAGAAAAGATGCAAGACCCATGTAATTCATCAAGCATATCATCTAATCTAGGAATAGGGTGGCGATACTTCACTGTTATGTTGTTGATTGCTCTACAATCAACACACATGCGCCAGCTCCCATCTTTCTTTGGCACAAGGAGCACTGGAACTGCACAAGGACTCAAACTCTCTCGGATATGACCCTTCTCCATCAGTTCCTCTACTTGTTTTTGCAGTTCTTTAGTTTCAACCGGATTGGTCCTGTATGCTGGACGGTTGGGCAGTGTAGAACCAGGTACAAAGTCTATTTGGTGCTCAATCCCACGCACTGGAGGCAATCCAATGGGGCTATCTTCTGGAAACACATCTGCATACTCCTGTAAAAGAGAAACTAGTTCACTCGGATGATCCGGTGTGTGATCAGTAACTGTTAGAAGAGTCCCTTTAAACCTAAGCAAGATAATAGAATTTTGAGAGTAGAGAATTCTTTTGATATCTCCCTGTTTGGCATAGAGGCTGTGATGCTTGTCATGATCAGGTTTGAGATCAATCTCTTTCGCTTTCTTTTTCTGAAGTTGGATTTGATCTTCATGAACCTCTTTAGGAGACAAAGGCACCAGCACAGTCTTCTTTCCGTTGAATTCAAAAGAATGTTTGTTGGTGAAGCCATCATGATTCACACGTCTATCATACTGCCAGGGTCTTCCAAGGAGTATATGACTGGCTTCCATTGGCAACACATCACACAAGACTTCATCTTCATATCTACCAATGGCTATAGGAACCAGTACTTGAGTAGAAACTTTCATCTCGCCCTCTTCATTGAGCCACTGCAATCTGTAGGGTCTTGGGTGTTTCTGAATCTTCAAACCCAATTTCTTCACCATAGTCTCACTAGCTACATTAACACAACTTCCTCCATCAATAATGAGACTGCACACCTTTCCCTGAACCATACACCTTGTGTAGAATAGATTCTCTCGCTGCTCAAGCTCTCCATTCTTGGCTTGCAAGTTCAAGAGCCTTCTTGTCACCAACAACCTTCCTTTCACGGGTTCTACTTCACTTTCTTCTTCAGACTCCTCATGATCAGACTCAAACTTTTCTTCCTCTGATTCATACTCTCCATATGACTTTAGAGAATGTGAAAGGTATTGAGAAGACTAAGAGAGATTCAAGAGAGATTAGAGTGTTTAAGAGAAAGTGTATGAGATTATCATGATGAACTAGAGAGAGAGAGACTCATAAACTCGTGTTAATATTAATCAAGGCAGAGTTTACAATATATAGCAAAGGAAAGACTAGGGTTCAGCATAAGAGATAAGGCAAAGCATGTGTAGTCAAAGCTAAAGGGAGCGGATGGTTTGAACTAGCCAATGGAGTGCTTCACACACTTTCAGCATATTCCAAGATGCTGATTACTTTACAGCTATGCCAGCCTGTCTTCTCCGCGTCTCCTTTCTTCCCTTCAACGGTCATAAGCCTCCTTAACACTCAAGGTAACTCTCCAAAGTAACTTGGGTAAGGATGGTAAGTTTTGGTTGATGATGGGTCGACCCTAGAATGTACGGCCTGTACGGACTGGTCGACCTCATACCTCATCCTTTCCTTAACACATCCTTCTCATAATGCTTCCTTATACCCCATCACTTCCCTTGCTTATACTCAACTCATTTCAACACTCCCCCTCAAGCTTGAATTCTAGAATCCATTCAAGCTTGGAACAGCCATGAGATCTTCCTCATTAAAAAAACTCACCAAGGAAAACCCATTGGGACAAAACCTTGATGAGGGAAAAAGAGTAAAGACCTCATGGCAAAGGGGATCAGCTCCTTGAGGAAAGATCTATGAGTCCCAATCTGGTATGAATGGACTCCATAGTCTTTTGTCTTGCAGCCTTGGTGAACACATCCGCAAGTTGATCCTCACTCCTTGTGTAGCATGGCAAGATTACTCCCAAGACAATCATCTGCCTCACCTTGTGACAATCAACTTCAATGTGCTTGGTTCTCTCATGGAAGACTGAGTTGGTTGCAATGTGTATAGCCGCTTGATTGTCACAATGCATAGTCATTGGAGTTGCTTGCTCTATCTCCAAATGCTTCAAGATCCCTTTGATCCATACCAACTCATTGGTAAGCTTCAGCATTGCTCTATACTCAGCTTCAGCACTTGAACAAGACACCACCTTCTGCTTCTTGCTCTTCCAAGTCACCAAGTTGCCTCCAATGAATGTACAGTAGCCAGTGGTTGATCTTCTGTCTGCTCTATCTCCAGCCCAATCCGCATCACAATATCCCACTACTTCAGTACTCTTGTTGCATCCCATCCAAACTCCAAGGCTTGATGTCCCGTTCAGATACAAGAGCAGTCTCTCCACCATGCGCCAGTGATGATCCTTTGGAACTTGCATATGCTGGCTCACTTGGTTCACAGCAAAGCAGATGTCTGGTCGTGTGATGGTGAGGTAGATGAGCTTCCCTACTAGCTTTCTGTATAGCTTTGGATCATGAAAGGCCTTGCTATCTTCAATCTCCCCCTCACGTGGAATCTTGTATCCATCTTCAAGAGGCATCTTTGCTGTCTTATCTCCTTGTATACCTGCATCTTTCAAAAGATCAAGTGTGTACTTCCTTTGGGAAATGAACAATCCTTCCTTAGATCTACACAACTCAATTCCAAGGAAGTATTTCATTTCTCCTAAGTCTTTGATTTCAAACACAGATTTCAAAAACTCCTTTGTGGCTTTTATACCAGCCTTATCACTACCTGTTATGATAATGTCATCAACATATACAAGTAGACAGATGATACCTGAGGGTGTAGTGAGAGTGAAGAGAGTGTGATCCAATTCAGACTTCTTGAACCCACGCCCATTTAAGGTAGTGCTCAGCTTGTTATACCATGCTCTAGGAGATTGCTTCAACCCATAGATAGCCTTCTTGAGTCTCAATACATTTCCAGGTTTCACAAGGTGCTCTAGACCCGGTGGGGGATACATATACACTTCATCCTCTAGCTCTCCTTGAAGAAAGGCATTCTTCACATCCATCTGCCAAAGCTCCCACTCAAGATTCACAGCAAGAGATAGTACAATTCTTATGGTATGGAGTTTGGCAACAGGGGCAAAGGTATCAATGTAGTCTTCCCCATATGTTTGAGTGTATCCTCTAGCCACCAGTCTTGTCTTCTTCCTCTCAATAGTTCCATCAGGTAGATACTTGATAGTGAATATCCACTTGCTTGTTACTGCCTTCTTCCCTCTTGGTAACTCACTTTCAAACCAAGTGTCATTCTTTATCATAGCATTTGCTTCATCACCCACTGATTCTTTCCAATCTTCATGTAACATTGCTTCTTCATATGATCTTGGTACACTGCTCTCATCTAAGCTTGTAATGAATGCACAATGTTCCTTTGGGTAGCTCGCAAATGAGCACACAGCCTGAGAGGGATGCTTCACAGCTTGAGCATTGTAGTACACTCTCGTGTTTACCCAGTTGGAAGCATCTCTCTTCAGCCGTGTGCTTCTCCTTAATGGGGCTTGTTCCACCTCCACCACCGTAGGCTGCACCACCGTAGGCTGAACTGCTTCTCTTTCTACTTCATTTGGTTCAATTGGTTCCACATAATCTTCTTGTATGGATTCTTCCTCTCTTTGCATCACACCTTGACCATGACTATCTGAGTCTTGATCCTCATGATCTTCAGGCTCAGCCTCATTTCCCCCCTCATGATCATGGTGTGATGGTTCTTCAGCTTCATTCTCCTTTGATGGTTGCTGATCCTGGGACATGTTGATTCCAAGTCCTTCCAGTACACGCCTAAGACTTGTAGCTCGATCAGATGGTTGAGACAAATCTTCAAGATCTTCCCACTTTCTATCTCCATAAAAGCTCTTATCCTCCAAGAACTTCACATCTCTAGACACAAGAACTCTCCTGGCTTCTGAATCATAGCATTTGTATCCCTTTTGTGACGTTGAGTAGCCAATGAACATGGCTCTTGTGCTCTTTGCTTCTAGCTTATTCCTTAGCTCCCCGGGTACAAGTACAAAGCACACGCATCCAAATACTCTTAAGTGATCCAGCACAGGTTTGCTTCTGTTTAAAACTTCATAAGGAGCTTGATCTTCCAGGATCTTGGTTGGTATCCTATTGATTAGATAACAAGCCGAGATCACAGCATCACTCCAGAATCTCTTAGGCACACTTGTATGAAACATCATAGACCTTGCCACCTCCATTAGGTGTCTATTCTTTCTCTCAGCTACACCGTTCTGTTGAGGAGTGTATGGACAACTTGTCTGATGTAGAATCCCATGTTGAGCTAGGTGACTCTTGAATGCATTGCCAGTATATTCTCCACCATTATCAGACCTGAAAATCTTAATCTTGGCATTATACTGGTTAGATACATAAGATTGGAAGTTTTTAAATGCATCAAGAACCCTATCCTTTGTTTTAATGAGTGTTATCCAGGTGTATTTAGATTTCTCATCTATAAATGTGACAAAGTACTTGTAATTATCTCTAGATAAGCAGGGAGCAGTCCATACATCAGAGTGAACAAGATCAAAACACTTATCATAGATAGTAGTAGATCTTTTAAAAACAGTCTTACAATGTTTTCCCAAAATACAAGCCTCACAATCATTAATTTTAAACATGACACCTGGAAACATTAAGCTTAAGGCTCTAACATGTGGATGTCCTAGCCTAGAATGCCATAATGCACCTTTACTTAAAACAGAACTCAGCAAACAACTAGAAATGGGGTTAATGTCTTCAAGTACATAAAGATCCCCTTTGGTTACTCCTTGTCCGATCAACTTATTGCTCTCAATATCCTGAAATGTCACATTGTTAGGACTAAAGATAACATTGCATTGTAGATCATTGGTACATCTTTTAACAGATAAGAGATTAGAAGTAAAATCAGGCATGTAAAATGCTTTAGAGTTCTTATCAAATAGCTTTAAGTCTCCTACACCTTTAATGGGAATTCTATCTCCATTTGCAATCATTACATGACCATGAGCAGGTTCTATGTTTTTGATCAAGCTATCATCACTAATCATGTGATGAGATGCACCAGAGTCAACAATCAATGGTTTTATGCCTCTAGCAAGATGAGTTCTAGGTGATTCATTTCTCAGTTTTAATTTCTCAATGATATCTATCAACCTATTCTCATTCCTAGGCATCATATGAGCAGTATAAGAGTAACCAAGAGTGTTTCCGAATGTACCAGACTCCTTAAGAGCTTTGATGAGGGCATCAATGTCAGATTTGCGGATCACTTCATGCTCCAAACTCTTTGCGGCCGTGTAGTGAGTTGCCATTGCCTTGCCTGCGCTTTCACCCACTTGTGCACTTGAGCCTGCTCCTGATGGACCGGCTTCACTTGCTTCAGTAGACAGGTTAGCTCTGGCTTCTCGATCCTTGTTGAACTTGGCCGGCTTGAGATGGGGATGAAGGATCCAGCACTGGCTCCTCTTGTGTCCCGGCTTCTTGCAGTGATCACAGTTGCCTCCAAACCTCCTCTCATCACCATACTTCCTCTCATCAGTCTTGTATGCTGCACGGTTAGCTTGCGCTCCTTCCTCAGCCTTGTTGGCTAGAGCTAAGTCTCCCTTGCTTCCGAAGAGACCAAGAGACCCTTCCTCCTTCTGGAGCTGCGCACACACTTCCTCCATGGATGGAAGACTTGGCATCCTCAACATGTGTTTGATCACATCATTGAACGGAGGATCCAAAGTCAACAGCAATCCAAACACCTGATCCTGCTCCCTCCTCTCCATGAGTAGCTCTTGATCAGCCGTGCTTGGCCTCAATGATTCAAGCTCAGACCACAAGGATCTATACTTGCCCAAATGCTTGGTGAACTCCTCTCCATCTTGTACCAGTGTGTTGATAGCTTTCTTGATCTCATACACACGGTTCAGATTGGTAACGTTCCCAAAAGTCTTTTGGAGTACCTCCCACAGGTGTTTTGGAGTCTCACAGTAGCTGTAGGCTTCCAAGAGATGTTCTTCAAGAGATCCTTGCAGCACAGATAGCACCATCAAGTCATCTTGAATCCACTTCTTTCCATCAACAACCGCGAGCTCTCTTCCACCTTCTTCCTCACTGGCCACTGGTGCTGGAGCTTCATCTGTGATGTGACCCCATAACCCTAGCCTCCCAATGGCTGTCTTCACAAGCCTAGACCACAACAGGTAGTTTCCCCCACCCTTGAGTGAAATCGGAACCGTAATCACCTTGTTTCCTCCCATCTTGATTTGCTTGGACTTGGTTTAGAATCTCACAAGAAAGAACTTTTATCTGAAGCTGAAGAACACACGATCTCAATACCACAGCCAACCTGGCTCTGATACCATATGACTTTAGAGAATGTGAAAGGTATTGAGAAGACTAAGAGAGATTCAAGAGAGATTAGAGTGTTTAAGAGAAAGTGTATGAGATTATCATGATGAACTAGAGAGAGAGAGACTCATAAACTCGTGTTAATATTAATCAAGGCAGAGTTTACAATATATAGCAAAGGAAAGACTAGGGTTTCAGCATAAGAGATAAGGCAAAGCATGTGTAGTCAAAGCTAAAGGGAGCGGATGGTTTGAACTAGCCAATGGAGTGCTTCACACACTTTCAGCATATTCCAAGATGCTGATTACTTTACAGCTATGCCAGCCTGTCTTCTCCGCGTCTCCTTTCTTCCCTTCAACGGTCATAAGCCTCCTTAACACTCAAGGTAACTCTCCAAAGTAACTTGGGTAAGGATGGTAAGTTTTGGTTGATGATGGGTCGACCCTAGAATGTACGGCCTGTACGGCCAGTACGGTCAGTACGGATTGTACGGACTGGTCGACCTCATACCTCATCCTTTCCTTAACACATCCTTCTCATAATGCTTCCTTATACCCCATCACTTCCCTTGCTTATACTCAACTCATTTCAACACTCCATTCTCAAGAAGAATCATAACCTTTTTGTTGGTGCACTCATTAGCATAATGCCCACGCCCTTGACATTTGAAGCACTTAACATCTCTAGTTCTTGAACTAGTAATTTCAGCTTTGCCTTTGTCTTTGCTGTATATGCTGCTCGGCTTAGTCTCTTCTTTCTGCTGAGGCTTGCTATCCTTCAGATAGGATGTTTTCTCTTCTTTAGAGTGGTGGAACTTAGACGATCCATAGCTGCGTGAGTTACCCTTCCTCTTGAGCTGCTGCTCCACTAGAATAGCTTTGTGCAACATCTCTTCTATTTCCACATAGTGTTGCATCTCCACATTGTCTTGTATCTCACGGTTAAGCCCTCCAAGAAACCTTGCCATAGTGGCTTCTCTATCCTCCAAGATACTAGCTCTCAACATCAGCAACTCCATGTCTTGATAGTATTCTTCAACAGTTCGTGTTCCTTGGGTAAGTCTTCGCAGCTTTTGATGTAGGTCGCGGTGATAGTGACTTGGAACAAACCGTTTGCGCATGAGTGACTTCATCTCGTGCCATGAATCAACCGGATTCTCTTGGTTAAGCCGTCTAGTAGTCACAAGTTGATCCCACCAACTCAACGCATAATCATAGAATTCGGTTGCTGCAATCTTGATCCTTTGGGCATTGGAGTAGTGTTGGCAATTGAAGACAAGCTCGATCTTCTTTTCCCATTCCAAGTAGGCATCTGGATCCACCTTGCCATGGAAGGGTGGAATCTTAAGCTTAAGTCCTGAAAGCTTGTCTTTGCGTGACCCCCTTCCATCATGTTCACGCCTTGATCTTCCTCTGCTCAGTTCAGAAGAAGAACTACTGCGCTCAGTTGGGTTGTGCTCAGTTCTATTGCGCGAGTAGTAGTTGTCGGTCTCTTGTGAACCCGCATGCTCTTGCCGTACTGGAGTAGGCCGGTTCCTTCTAGACTCATTGCTATGTCCCTGGCCAGTAGCTTGCCTCAACTCTTGTCTCATCTCCTCACGTAATTCCTTCATGCTAGCCTTAAGCATATCAGCCATAGTAGAGATCATGGTCTGATTCATTTGCTCGGTCATTTGATCTCTCAGCATCTTGTTCTTCCTTACTAGCTCGGCTTCTTCTTCTGATTCTTTCCCCATTGGTACCTAGAATCAATAACAACACTCAACCAGTAAATAATTCCAATAAACTGATCGTAATCAGTAGATGATCAAGAGATCTTAAACTGAAATAAACTGGCGGTAAAAGAAAACTTGATTATCAAGTAACGAGAATTCAAATTGACAACAAGTAAATCACAATAGAAACGCGATCAGGGTAGGTTTGTTAATCAGATTTCGACGACACACAAGTAGATCTAGTTGTTATAGGTGATTTAAAACAGATCACACGATCAATTAGATTCAAACAAAAGATCAAATCTAGAATATGAATCGATAACAATCGGATCTAAAAGAGCGAAACCTAGATCTATCAATTTCAAACTCTTAACAATTAGATCGACACAAAATGATTAGATCACACACTCAAACGACCACGGATCACAGATCAATCAATGGATATTGCGAAACAAAGAACAGATCAGTTGAAACAAAACGGATCGATCTAAAAACTGATCAAGAAGATGAACAGGTTAAATCGAAACAAAAGAGAAACGAGTACTTCCCTAACCAGAGATGCTCTGATACCACATAATACGTCCCTAGATTGCTTCTCTGGATAGTATGGGATAGATCCTTGCTAGAACGAATCAAAGACTCAAGTTCTACAAGGTTGTGGATCGATTGGTGACACAAGAGGCTGCGGAAAGGCTCCTTGATACTCCTAAGTGACTAGATCGGATATGACACACCGAGATAGACACTCTTGGGTTGCTGGATACTACACACCAACAAGAACACTCAACAACTCGCGGGCAAGCAGTAGAGAGAACAAAGAAAGGTTTTGATAAAAAGATAATTCATTATTGATAAAGGGGTTCAAAGCACACTTATATAAGAGAAGTTGGAACAGACTCCAAGCTTCTCGAAAACTAACAAGAGAGTAAAAGCACACGCTCTCTTGGAAATAGAAACAAAAGACAAGTTTGAAAACATGAAATGAAAGACATAATATAACATAAGGTTGATCCGGGATAAGGTTGGATCGAGATCATCAACTAAGGGTTTTGAGAAGCAAATCTATGGCCTCGTTAAAAACCTATCTTTGGAAAACCCATTGGGACAAAACCAAAGATAGGGAAAAAGAGCACACATAGATTGCTTGCCTAGTTGATGATCAACTTGATGGTGAAGTAGCTTGAATGGTGATAAGTGTGTCTTGGTTGATCAAGCTTCTACCAAGACATTCCTCTTGCTTCCATGACATCTTAACCAATCCTCCAATAACTTGCGTGAGCTTCCTTGATCTTGATCGAGTCATAGGTCCTTGTGGCAAGACTAGAACATCTCCATCAGTCGGCTTATCCAGATCCTC
Organism: Brassica napus; assembly: GCF_020379485.1. Taxonomy (NCBI): domain Eukaryota; kingdom Viridiplantae; phylum Streptophyta; class Magnoliopsida; order Brassicales; family Brassicaceae; genus Brassica; species Brassica napus. The sequence goes on from NW_026015102.1 coordinate 148,703, forward strand.
ATCATCTCCATTAGCTAGTTGGTCCATGATCACATCAGCATCACGATGTAAGAAGCTTGATTTTGATACATAAAGTAGTGGAGAATCATCAGGAAGCTGAATAAATCTCATAGGAGTTAGGATGAAGAAGCTATCCCACTTTCAAATCAGGTGATCCCAGTTTTCCTGTTTGGGAATATGACAGCTTCTTTGTCATTCTAATCAAACCAGGATGAATCGCGATGTAAGAAGCTTGATTTTGATACATAAAGTAGTGGAGAATCACCAGGAAGCTGAATAAATCTCATAGGAGTTAGGATGAAGAAGCTATCCCACTTTCAAATAAGGTGATCCCAGTTTTCCTGTTTGGGAATATGACAGCTTCTTTGTCATTCTAATCAAACCAGGATGAATCGCGATGTAAGAAGCTTGATTTTGATACATAAAGTAGTTGAGAATCACCAGGAAGTCGAATAAATCTCATAGGAGTTAGGATGAAGAAGCTATCCCACTTTCAAATCAGGTGATCCCAGTTTTCCTGTTTGGGAATATGACAGCTTCTTTGTCATTCTAATCAAACCAGGATGAATCGCGATGTAAGAAGCTTGATTTTGATACATAAAGTAGTGGAGAATCACCGGAAGCTGAATAAATCTCATAGGAGTTAGGATGAAGAAGCTATCCCACTTTCAAATCAGGTGATCCCAGTTTTCCTGTTTGGGAATATGACAGCTTCTTTGTCATTCTAATCAAACCAGGATGAATCGCGATGTAAGAAGCTTGATTTTGATACATAAAGTAGTGGAGAATCACCAGGAAGCTGAATAAATCTCATAGGAGTTAGGATGAAGAAGCTATCCCACTTTCAAATCAGGTGATCCCAGTTTTCCTGTTTGGGAATATGACAGCTTCTTTGTCATTCTAATCAAACCAGGATGAATCGCGATGTAAGAAGCTTGATTTTGAAACATAAAGTAGTGGAGAATCACCAGGAAGCTGAATAAATCTCATAGGAGTTAGGATGAAGAAGCTATCCCACTTTCAAATCAGGTGATCCCAGTTTTCCTGTTTGGGAATATGACAGCTTCTTTGTCATTCTAATCAAACCAGGATGAATCGCGATGTAAGAAGCTTGATTTTGATACATAAATAGTGGAGAATCACCAGGAAGTCGAATAAATCTCATAGGAGTTAGGATGAAGAAGCTATCCCACTTTCAAATCAGGTGATCCCAGTTTTCCTGTTTGGGAATATGACAGCTTCTTTGTCATTCTAATCAAACCAGGATGAATCGCGATGTAAGAAGCTTGATTTTGATACATAAAGTAGTGGAGAATCATCAGGAAGCTGAATAAATCTCATAGGAGTTAGGATGAAGAAGCTATCCCACTTTCAAATCAGGTGATCCCAGTTTTCCTGTTTGGGAATATGACAGCTTCTTTGTCATTCTAATCAAACCAGGATGAATCGCGATGTAAGAAGCTTGATTTTGATACATAAAGTAGTGGAGAATCACCAGGAAGCTGAATAAATCTCATAGGAGTTAGGATGAAGAAGCTATCCCACTTTCAAATCAGGTGATCCCAGTTTTCCTGTTTGGGACAGCTTCTTTGTCATTCTAATCAAACCAGGATGAATCGCGATGTAAGAAGCTTGATTTTGATACATAAAGTAGTGGAGAATCACCAGGAAGCTGAATAAATCTCATAGGAGTTAGGATGAAGAAGCTATCCCACTTTCAAATCAGGTGATCCCAGTTTTCCTGTTTGGGAATATGACAGCTTCTTTGTCATTCTAATCAAACCAGGATGAATCGCGATGTAAGAAGCTTGATTTTGAAACATAAAGTAGTGGAGAATAACCAGGAAGCTGAATAAATCTCATAGGAGTTAGGATGAAGAAGCTATCCCACTTTCAAATCAGGTGATCCCAGTTTTCCTGTTTGGGAATATGACAGCTTCTTTGTCATTCTAATCAAACCAGGATGAATCGCGATGTAAGAAGCTTGATTTTGATACATAAAGTAGTGGAGAATCACCAGGAAGCTGAATAAATCTCATAGGAGTTAGGATGAAGAAGCTATCCCACTTTCAAATCAGGTGATCCCAGTTTTCCTGTTTGGGAATATGACAGCTTCTTTGTCATTCTAATCAAACCAGGATGAATCGCGATGTAAGAAGCTTGATTTTGAAACATAAAGTAGTGGAGAATCACCAGGAAGCTGAATAAATCTCATAGGAGTTAGGATGAAGAAGCTATCCCACTTTCAAATCAGGTGATCCCAGTTTTCCTGTTTGGGAATATGACAGCTTCTTTGTCATTCTAATCAAACCAGGATGAATCGCGATGTAAGAAGCTTGATTTTGATACATAAATAGTGGAGAATCACCAGGAAGTCGAATAAATCTCATAGGAGTTAGGATGAAGAAGCTATCCCACTTTCAAATCAGGTGATCCCAGTTTTCTTGTTTGGGAATATGACAGCTTCTTTGTCATTCTAATCAAACCAGGATGAATCGCGATGTAAGAAGCTTGATTTTGATACATAAAGTAGTGGAGAATCACCAGGAAGCTGAATAAATCTCATAGGAGTTAGGATGAAGAAGCTATCCCACTTTCAAATCAGGTGATCCCAGTTTTCCTGTTTGGGAATATGACAGCTTCTTTGTCATTCTAATCAAACCAGGATGAATCGCGATGTAAGAAGCTTGATTTTGATACATAAAGTAGTGGAGAATCACCAGGAAGCTGAATAAATCTCATAGGAGTTAGGATGAAGAAGCTATCCCACTTTCAAATCAGGTGATCCCAGTTTTCCTGTTTGGGACAGCTTCTTTGTCATTCTAATCAAACCAGGATGAATCGCGATGTAAGAAGCTTGATTTTGATACATAAAGTAGTGGAGAATCACCAGGAAGCTGAATAAATCTCATAGGAGTTAGGATGAAGAAGCTATCCCACTTTCAAATCAGGTGATCCCAGTTTTCCTGTTTGGGAATATGACAGCTTCTTTGTCATTCTAATCAAACCAGGATGAATCGCGATGTAAGAAGCTTGATTTTGAAACATAAAGTAGTGGAGAATCACCAGGAAGCTGAATAAATCTCATAGGAGTTAGGATGAAGAAGCTATCCCACTTTCAAATCAGGTGATCCCAGTTTTCCTGTTTGGGAATATGACAGCTTCTTTGTCATTCTAATCAAACCAGGATGAATCGCGATGTAAGAAGCTTGATTTTGAAACATAAAGTAGTGGAGAATCACCAGGAAGCTGAATAAATCTCATAGGAGTTAGGATGAAGAAGCTATCCCACTTTCAAATCAGGTGATCCCAGGGGCGGACCTAGGGCTGAAGGAGGTGTGGCATATGCCCCACACTAAATTATTTTTCTCCCATGATAATTAGTAATAAGCTTATCTAAGTACTCACTTAATCTCAACATTAGTTACCAGAATTTGGTTAGTGCCCACACCAAAAACAATCCTGCGTCCGCCCCAGGTGATCCCAGTTTTCCTGTTTGGGAATATGACAGCTTCTTTGTCATTCTAATAAAACCAGGATGAATCCCGATGTAAGAAGCTTGATTTTGATACATAAAGTAGTGGAGAATCACCAGGAAGCTGAGTAAATCTCATAGGAGTTAGGATGAAGAAGCTATCCCACTTTCAAATCAGGTGATCCCAATTTTCCTGTTTGGGAATATGACAGCTTCTTTGTCATTCTAATCAAACCAGGATGAATCGCGATGTAAGAAGCTTGATTTTGAAACATAAAGTAGTGGAGAATCACCAGGAAGCTGAATAAATCTCATAGGAGTTAGGATGAAGAAGCTATCCCACTTTCAAATCAGGTGATCCCAGTTTTCCTGTTTGGGAATATGACAGCTTCTTTGTCAATCTAATCAAACCAGGATGAATCGCGATGTAAGAAGCTTAATTTTATACACTTTTGTGTATTAGAGCATGATTCAACCAATCAGGGATAATCAGATGAAAAGATTAAAGAGATTAAGAGATTCTAGTGAGAGAATAAGAGAGAGAGACTCAAAACTCCATTAATTAATAACTGATGAGGTTTACAAGTATTAATAGAGAGAGCAACAAGGAAATTCGAAATGGTTAAGCATGTGTAGTCAAAGGACAGGCTGGAACTCCTTTTGAATCACTTGGCTGTGCTTTCTCACATGCTTGCACTAGTATAAAGGTAACTTCTCCTTTCCAGCATCATACAGGCTGTCAAAGTGATCCCTTATCCTTCCTTAACCTCACTTATCCTCTTTGGTCGAGTTTCCTCTCTTCTCTTCACTAAGTTACCTTCTCATCCCATCAGATAACTTCCCCAAGTAGTTACTGTGGTTAAAATAAAGTTACCACAGTAAAACTCTAAAGTTACTGTCTCAGCCTCCTTGGTCTTCATCTCAATACTCCCCCTCAAGCTTGACCATGTAGAACAAGTCAAGCTTGGAAACCATGAAGACCTCCCTCATTAAAAACCTCACCAAGTAAAACCCATTGGGATAAAACCTTGATGAGGAAAAAAGAGTGGAGACTCCATGGTTAAGGGGCTCAGCTTCTGATGTGATCATGGACCAACTATCTAATGGAGATGATGAGGATCTGGATAAGCCGACTGATGGAGATGATCTAGCCTTGCCTAAAGGACCTATGACTCGATCAAGATCAAGGAAGCTCACGCAAGTTATTGGAGGATTGGTTAAGAGGTCATGGAAGCAAGAGGAATGTCTTGGTAGAAGCTTGATCAACCAAGACACACTTATCACCATTCAAGCAACTTCACCATCAAGCTGATCATCAACTAAGCAAGCAAACTATGTGTGCTCTTTTTCCCTATCTTTGGTTTTGTCCCAATGGGTTTTCCAAAGATAGGTTTTTAACGAGGCCATAGATTTGCTTCTCAAAACCCTTAGTTGATGATCTCGATCCAACCTTATCCCGGATCAACCTTATGTTATATTATGTCTTTCATTTCATGTTTTCAAACTTGTCTTTTGTTTCTATTTCCAAGAGAGCGTGTGCTTTTACTCTCTTGATAGTTTTCGAGAAGCTTGGAGTCTGTTCCAACTTCTCTTATATAAGTGTGCTTTGAACCCCTTATCAATAATCAATTATCTTTTTATCAAAACCTTTCTTTGTTCTCTCTACTGCTTGTCCGCGAGTTGTTGAGTGTTCTTGTTGGTGTGTAGTATCCAGCAACCCAAGAGTGTCTATCTCGGTGTGTCATATCCGATCTAGTCACTTAGGAGTATCAAGGAGCCTTTCCGCAGCCTCTTGTGTCACCAATCGATCCACAACCTTGTAGAGCTTGAGTCTTTGATTCGTTCTAGCAAGGATCTATCCCATACTATCCAGAGAAGCAATCTAGGGACGTATTATGTGGTATCAGAGCATCTCTGGTTAGGGAAGTACTCGTTTCTCTTTTGTTTCGATTTAACCTGTTCATCTTCTTGATCAGTTTTTAGATCGATCCGTTTTGTTTCAACTGATCTGTTCTTTGTTTCGCAATATCCATTGATTGATCTGTGATCCGTGGTCGTTTGAGTGTGTGATCTAATCATTTTGTGTCGATCTAATTGTTAAGAGTTTGAAATTGATAGATCTAGGTTTCGCTCTTTTAGATCCGATTGTTATCGATTCATATTCTAGATTTGATCTTTTGTTTGAATCTAATTGATCGTGTGATCTGTTTAAATCACCTATAACAACTAGATCTACTTGTGTGTCGTCGAAATCTGATTAACAAACCTACCTTGATCGCGTTTCTATTGTGATTTTCAAGTTGTCGATTTGAATCCTCCTTTGCTTGATAATCAAGTTTTCTTTTACCGCCAGTATTTTTCAGTTTAAAATCTCTTGATCATCTACTGATTACGATCAGTTTATTGGAACTATTTACTGGTTGAGTGTTGTTTTGATTCTAGGTACCAATGGGGAAAGAATCAGAAGAAGAAGCCGAGCTAGTAAGAAAGAACAAGATGCTGAGAGATCAAATGACCGAGCAAATGAATCAGACCATGATCTCTACTATGGCTGATATGCTTAAGGCTAGCATGAAGGAATTACGTGAGGAGATGAGACAAGAGTTGAGGCAAGCTACTGGCCAGGGACATAGCAATGAGTCTAGAAGGAACCGGCCTACTCCAGTACGGCAAGAGCATGCGGGTTCACAAGAGACCGACAACTACTACTCGCGCAATAGAACTGAGCACAACCCAACTGAGCGCAGTAGTTCTTCTTCTGAACTGAGCAGAGGAAGATCAAGGCGTGAACATGATGGAAGGGGGTCACGCAAAGACAAGCTTTCAGGACTTAAGCTTAAGATTCCACCCTTCCATGGCAAGGTGGATCCAGATGCCTACTTGGAATGGGAAAAGAAGATCGAGCTTGTCTTCAATTGCCAACACTACTCCAATGCCCAAAGGATCAAGATTGCAGCAACTGAATTCTATGATTATGCGTTGAGTTGGTGGGATCAACTTGTAACTACTAGACGGCTTAACCAAGAGAATCCGGTTGATTCATGGCACGAGATGAAGTCACTCATGCGCAAACGGTTTGTTCCAAGTCACTATCACCGCGACCTACATCAAAAGCTGCGAAGACTTACCCAAGGAACACGAACTGTTGAAGAATACTATCAAGACATGGAGTTGCTGATGTTGAGAGCTAGTATCTTGGAGGATAGAGAAGCCACTATGGCAAGGTTTCTTGGAGGGCTTAACCGTGAGATACAAGACAATGTGGAGATGCAACACTATGTGGAAATAGAAGAGATGTTGCACAAAGCTATTCTAGTGGAGCAGCAGCTCAAGAGGAAGGGTAACTCACGCAGCTATGGATCGTCTAAGTTCCACCACTCTAAAGAAGAGAAAACATCCTATCTGAAGGATAGCAAGCCTCAGCAGAAAGAAGAGACTAAGCCGAGCAGCATATACAGCAAAGACAAAGGCAAAGCTGAAATTACTAGTTCAAGAACTAGAGATGTTAAGTGCTTCAAATGTCAAGGGCGTGGGCATTATGCTAATGAGTGCACCAACAAAAAGGTTATGATTCTTCTTGAGAATGGAGAGTATGAATCAGAGGAAGAGAAGTTTGGTTCTGATCATGAGGAGTCTGAAGAAGAAAGTGAAGTAGAACCCGTGAAAGGAAGATTGTTGGTGACAAGAAGGCTCTTGAACGTGCAAGCCAAGAATGGAGAGTTTGAGCAGCGAGAGAATCTATTCTACACAAGGTGTATGGTTCAGGGAAAGGTGTGCAGTCTCATTATTGATGGAGGAAGTTGTGTCAATGTAGCCAGTGAGACTATGGTGAAGAAATTGGGTTTGAAAATTCAGAAACACCCAAGACCCTACAGATTGCAGTGGCTCAATGAGGAGGGCGAGATGAAAGTTTCTACTCAAGTACTGGTTCCTATAGCCATTGGTAGATATGAAGATGAAGTCTTGTGTGATGTGTTGCCAATGGAAGCCAGTCATATACTCCTTGGAAGACCCTGGCAGTATGATAGACGTGTGAATCATGATGGCTTCACCAACAAACATTCTTTTGAATTCAACGGAAAGAAGACTGTGCTGGTGCCTTTGTCTCCTAAAGAGGTTCATGAAGATCAAATCCAGCTTCAGAAAAAGAAAGCGAAAGAGATTGATCTCAAACCTGATCATGACAAGCATCACAGCCTCTATGCCAAACAGGGAGATATCAAAAGAATTCTCTACTCTCAAAATTCTATTATCTTGCTTATGTTTAAAGAGACTCTTCTAACCATTACTGATCACACACCGGATCATCCGAGTGAACTAGTTTCTCTTTTACAGGAATATGCAGATGTGTTTCCAGAAGATAGCCCCATTGGATTGCCTCCAGTGCGTGGGATTGAGCACCAAATAGACTTTGTACCTGGTTCTACACTGCCCAACCGTCCAGCATACAGGACCAATCCAGTTGAAACCAAAGAACTGCAGAAACAAGTAGAGGAGCTGATGGAGAAGGGTCATATCCGAGAAAGTTTGAGTCCTTGTGCAGTTCCAGTGCTCCTTGTGCCAAAGAAAGATGGGAGCTGGCGCATGTGTGTTGATTGTAGAGCAATCAACAACATAACAGTGAAGTATCGCCACCCTATTCCTAGATTAGATGATATGCTTGATGAATTGCATGGTTCTTGCATCTTTTCTAAGATAGACTTGAAAAGTGGATATCATCAGATTAGGATGAAAGAAGGAGATGAGTGGAAAACTGCATTTAAAACTAAACATGGCTTGTATGAATGGTTAGTTATGCCATTTGGATTAACCAATGCGCCTAGTACATTCATGAGATTGATGAATCATATTCTTAGGTCTTTCATAGGCATCTTTGTTGTTGTGTACTTTGATGATATCTTAGTTTACAGCAAATGCTTAGAAGATCATATAGAACATCTTAGGGCTGTTTTGGATGTTTTGAGAAAGGAAAAGCTATATGCCAATCTAAAGAAGTGCACTTTTTGCACAGATAACTTGGTCTTTCTAGGTTTTGTTGTAAGTGCAGATGGTGTAAAAGTGGATCAGGAAAAGATCAAAGCAATACAAGAGTGGCCGAGTCCAACTACAGTGGGAGAAGTAAGGAGTTTTCATGGACTGGCAGGTTTCTATAGGCGCTTTGTGAAGGATTTCAGCACTCTAGCAGCTCCCCTAACTGAGATAATCAAGAAGGATGTAGGATTCAAGTGGGGAGAAGCTCAGGAAGCCGCATTCCAACTCCTTAAAGAGAAGCTTACTCAATCTCCTCTTCTCATACTTCCTGATTTTTCTAAAACATTTGAAATAGAATGTGATGCCTCAGGAATTGGAATTGGTGCTGTGTTGATGCAGGATAAAAGACCTATTGCTTACTTCAGTGAGAAACTCAGTGGAGCTACTCTCAACTATGCCACTTATGACAAAGAACTCTACGCCTTGGTGAGAGCTCTACAGACTTGGCAGCATTATCTCTGGCCAAAGGAGTTTGTCATTCACACCGACCATGAATCTCTCAAGTATCTCAAAGGACAAAGTAAGCTCAGCAAGAGACATGCTAGATGGGTAGAATTCATTGAAACCTTCCCGTATGTGATCAAATACAAACAAGGTAAGGAGAATATAGTTGCTGATGCACTATCCCGAAGGTATGTCCTCTTAACTACTCTTGATGCTAAGTTGCTAGGCTTTGAGCAGATTAAAGAAATGTATGAATCTGATCCTGACTTTCAAGAAGCTTATAAATCATGTGCTAAGTATGCTTCAGGACATTATTTTAGGCATGATGGATTCTTATTCTATGACAATCGTTTATGTGTGCCTAATTGCTCTTTGAGAGATCTATTTGTCAGGGAATCCCATGGAGGAAGCTTGATGGGTCATTTTGGTATAGCAAAAACCCTTAAAGTTTTGCAGGATCACTTCTATTGGCCGCATATGAAAAGAGATGTGGAGAGAATCTGTGGAAGGTGCACAACTTGCAAGCTTGCAAAGTCTAAAGTTCAACCTCACGGTTTGTATACTCCTTTGCCTATTCCTACTCATCCTTGGAATGATATATCTATGGATTTTGTTATGGGTTTGCCTAGAACTAGGACTGGAAAGGATTCTATCTTTGTGGTTGTTGATAGATTCTCTAAAATGGCACATTTCATAGCTTGCAATAAGACTGATGATGCATTACATGTAGCTAATTTGTTCTTTAAAGAAGTGGTACGTTTGCATGGAATGCCTAGGACTATAGTTTCAGATAGAGATACTAAATTCCTTAGCTACTTTTGGAAAACATTGTGGTCTAAACTAGGAACTAAGCTATTGTTTTCTACTACTTGTCATCCACAAACTGATGGGCAGACTGAAGTAGTTAATAGAACCTTAGGTACTCTCCTGCGTGCATTCATCAAAAAGAACTTGAAATCATGGGAAGATTATTTACCTCATTGTGAATTTGCATACAATCATGCTATGCATTCTGCTTCTAAGTTTTCTCCGTTTGAAATTGTTTATGGGTTCAATCCCATCTCACCTTTGGATCTAATACCTTTACCTGAGTGTGAAAGGGTTAGTATGGATGGGAAAAAGAAAGCTGAGATGGTTCAGCAGATTCATGAGCAAGCTAAGCGCAATCTAGAAGAGAAAACTAAGCAATACGCCAAACAAGCCAACAAGGGAAGGCGTGAGATGATCTTTGAAGTTGGAGATCAAGTATGGGTTCACTTGAGGAAAGAAAGGTTTCCAAAAGAGAGGAAGTCTAAGCTAATGCCGAGGATTGATGGCCCTTTTGAAGTCACCAAGAGGATCAATGACAATGCCTACAAACTTGATCTGCAAGGTAAGTACGACATAAGTGATAGCTTCAATGTTACTGACTTGATCCCTTTTGTTGCAGATGAGCCAGATTTGAGGTCAAATCCTTTTCAAGAGGGAGGGGATGATGTGATCATGGACCAACTATCTAATGGAGATGATGAGGATCTGGATAAGCCGACTGATGGAGATGTTCTAGCCTTGCCTAAAGGACCTATGACTCGATCAAGATCAAGGAAGCTCACGCAAGTTATTGGAGGATTGGTTAAGAGGTCATGGAAGCAAGAGGAATGTCTTGGTAGAAGCTTGATCAACCAAGACACACTTATCACCATTCAAGCAACTTCACCATCAAGCTGATCATCAACTAAGCAAGCAAACTATGTGTGCTCTTTTTCCCTATCTTTGGTTTTGTCCCAATGGGTTTTCCAAAGATAGGTTTTTAACGAGGCCATAGATTTGCTTCTCAAAACCCTTAGTTGATGATCTCGATCCAACCTTATCCCGGATCAACCTTATGTTATATTATGTCTTTCATTTCATGTTTTCAAACTTGTCTTTTGTTTCTATTTCCAAGAGAGCGTGTGCTTTTACTCTCTTGATAGTTTTCGAGAAGCTTGGAGTCTGTTCCAACTTCTCTTATATAAGTGTACTTTGAACCCCTTATCAATAATCAATTATCTTTTATCAAAACCTTTCTTTGTTCTCTCTACTGCTTGTCCGCGAGTTGTTGAGTGTTCTTGTTGGTGTGTAGTATCCAGCAACCCAAGAGTGTCTATCTCGGTGTGTCATATCCGATCTAGTCACTTAGGAGTATCAAGGAGCCTTTCCGCAGCCTCTTGTGTCACCAATCGATCCACAACCTTGTAGAGCTTGAGTCTTTGATTCGTTCTAGCAAGGATCTATCCCATACTATCCAGAGAAGCAATCTAGGGACGTATTAGCTCCTAGGAGTCAGATCAATGAGTCCAAGCCTTGACAGTATGGACTCCATTGTCTTCAATCTCGCTGCCTTAGTAAACACATCTGCAAGCTGATCTTCACTTCTTGTATAACATGGCAGAATCACTCCTAAGATGATCATCTGCCTCACCTTATGACAATCCACCTCTATGTGCTTTGTTCTCTCATGAAACACTGAATTGGAGGCAATGTGGATAGCTGCTTGATTGTCACAATGCATTGTCATAGGTGTGGCCTGCTCGATCTCCAAGTGCTTCAAGATCCCCTTGATCCACACCAACTCATTTGTAAGCTTCAACATAGCTCTATACTCAGCTTCAGCACTTGAACAGGAGATGACCTTCTGCTTCTTACTCTTCCAAGTAACCAGATTCCCTCCAATGAATGTACAATACCCAGTAGTTGATCTCCTGTCCACTCTATCTCCTGCCCAATCAGCATCACAATACCCAACCACTTCTGTACTGCCATTGCAACCCATCCAAACTCCTTGTCCATGTGAGCCACTCAAATACCTCAGTATCCTATCAACCATCTTCCAGTGATGTACCTTTGGCGCCTGCATATGTTGGCTCACTTGATTCACAGCAAAGCATATATAGGGTCTGGTGATAGTCAAGTAGATCAGCTTACCCACCATCCTCCTATACAGCTTAGCATCCTCAAACAACTGGTTCTCTTCAACCTCCCCCTCACGCAAGACTTTATACCCTTCCTCAAGAGGTGTCTTAGCTATCTTCCCTCCAAGCACATCAGTCTCCTTCAGCATATCCATAGTATACTTCCTTTGAGACATAAACAAACCCTCCTTAGATCTGCATATCTCAATCCCCAAAAAATACTTCATCTCTCCCAAGTCTTTAATATCAAACACAGACTTGAGAAACTCTTTGGTGGCTTTAATCCCAGCCTTATCACTCCCTGTGATAATCAAATCATCCACATACACCAAAATCACTATGATCCCTGATGGTCCAACCAGTGTGAAGAGTGTATGATCTAGTTCAGACTTCCTGAACCCTCTCCCATTGAGAGTTGTACTAAGCTTTCTGTACCAAGCTCTAGGAGACTGCTTCAGCCCATATATAGCCTTCTTCAATCTCAAAACATTCCCTGGCTTTACTAGATGCTCAAGACCAGGAGGTGGATGCATGTATACTTCATCTTCAAGTTCACCTTGCAAGAAAGCATTCTTCACATCCATTTGCCACAAATCCCACTCCAAGTTTGTTGCAATAGATAACACAATTCGAATTGTGTGAAGCTTGGCCACTGGTGCAAAAGTATCAATGTAATCTTCCCCATAAGTCTGTGTAAATCCTCTTGCAACCAGCCTAGTCTTGCGCCTATCTATCTCCCCATTTGCAAGGTACTTGATGGTGAAGATCCATCTGCTTGAAACTGCCTTCTTCCCTTTAGGTAACTCACTCTCATACCAAGTATCATTCCTGATCATTGCATCCCTTTCATCTCCTACTGAATCTCTCCAAACCTTGTGCTTCATAGCTTCTTCATAAGATCTTGGTATCTCATTCTCATCCAAGTTACACATAAACACCATGTGCTCTTCTGGAAACTCTGCAAAGGAACACACGGCTTGAGAGGGATGCTCCACAGCCTGGGCATTGTAGTACACTCTCGTGTTTACCCAGTTGGAAGGATCCCTCCTTATCCTTGTGCTCCTCCGCAAGGTCTCAACCTGTTCTTCAGCCTGAACATTCTCTTGTGCTTCCTCTCTTAAACCAGTAGGTTCTCCCTGCTCATTTCCACCTGACTGAGCTTCACTCTCTACTTCCTGTGTCTCCTCCTGATCATGCTGACCTGAATCCTCTTGGTTATGCTCCTGCTCCCCTGATTCAGATCCATTCCCCCTCTCATGATCAAGAGGGGTTGTTCCTCCAGCTTCTCCAGTCTATTGATGAGATAGCAAGCAGTCTGAACAGCATCACTCCAAAACCTCTTAGGGACATTCATGTGGAACATGATTGATCTCGCAACCTCCATCAAATGTCTGTTCTTCCTCTCAGCCACCCCATTTTGTTGTGGTGTGTAAGGACAGCTAGTTTGTTGCACAATCCCATGCTTTGCAAGATGACTCTTGAAAGCATTGCTAGTGTATTCTCCTCCATTATCAGACCTCAGAATCCTCACAGTGGCATTGTACTGATTAGTAACATATGCTTGGAAGTTCATGAAGGCTTCTAGGACTCTGTCTTTGGAGGGAATCATGGTGATCCATGTGTACTTGGACTTCTCATCAATGAAAGTCACAAAGTACTTATGGCTGTCTCTAGACATACAGGGAGCTGTCCACACGTCTGAATGCACCAGATCAAAGCAATTCTCATATCTGGTTTCTGATGTTGGGAAGACAGTCCTACAGTGCTTTCCAAGTATACAAGCTTCACACTCCAAGTGATTGAACGCCATACTTGGTAGAATCAGTTCAATTGCCTTGGCATGAGGATGTCCCAGCCTTGCATGCCATGTGAGATTATCACACCTATCCGTTGTGCTGCTTAAACACACAGACTCCACAGGACTAGGCGCCTCAGTTGTTTGGAGATGATAGAGCTGATGCTTGCTGTCTCCTCTGCCAATAACCCTTCCAGTCTTCAAATCCTGGAACTCAACTTCATTTGGTCTGAAAACCACTTGACAATCCAGATCAACTGTAGCCTTCTTAACTGAGATTAGATTGGATGTAAACTGAGGTAGGTAGAAGGCAGTGGAGTTCTTCTCAAACAGCTTGAGGTTTCCCACTCCTTCTATTGGGATCCTGGTACCATTGGCTATCATGACACTCCCTGTTGCTGCTTTAACCTCACTGATTAGTCTCTTGTCACTGATCATGTGGTGTGTTGCTCCAGAGTCAATGATGATGGGTTTAGATGTGGATGCTTTGGCAGGAGCACCCAGACTCCGGGTCGTAGCCAAAGCATACACATGCTTAACCAACTCATCCCATTCCTTCTTTGTCACACACTCATCTGCCCTCTTGGTATCCATTCCTCTCATATCCGCACTGTCTCCTACTGTCTCTCCCATGTAAGCTGAGTATGAACACTCTCCTATAACCATCTGCTGAAGTACATCCTTGATTCTCTTCAAGATTACACTCATCCTGTCACTTAAGTGCTCAGACTCGCTATCCTTTCTCCATGCCCTTCTCTTCATTAACCACTCCTTAGAAAGTTTTCTCAACCTTCCCCTCTTACAGCTTGTACCTCCCTTCCATCTTTCTGGCTTCCTGTTCATTTCCCACACATCACAAGTATATTTAACAAGCTCACATACCTCTTCCATAAGGAAGCTGAAGATCACATCTTGCTTCCTCCTTTCTTGACAACATCTCGGATTTGATGTGTGTGTCTTCACCCCATCTAGCTCCGACCATACTTCTCTCAGCCTTCCCACAAGCTGATAACACTCATCCTTTCCTTGTCTCAAGCCGCGGATCACCCCTCTGTCCTCAACGACTCTCACAAGCTTGGACTTGCCTAAAGTTGCTTCAATCTCACTCTTTGTAGTGTCTCCTTGAACAACTTCATTTCCCAGCTTCAGACCTCTTGTCTGACCTTCTTCAGTAGCCATTTCCATGAAAGGTTTCCCCTTTCCATGACTACTCCATAACCCACAGCTTTCCAAAGCTCTCTTTGCCCATCTTGACCAATCGCCATCCCTCTCTTCTTCAAGCTCCATGGTTGTACTAGATCTGTGCTTCATTTCCATGTTGAGATAGTTTGAATCCATCAGAATATCTCACACCACTCAGATAATAAAGACCAGAACTCAAGAACACCAAGAACACTCAAGAACCCTCAAGAACACTCAAGAACACCCAGATTTTATGAAAAACGAAATCACACTCTCCCCTTTTTAGCAACCTGGCTCTGATACCATATACACTTTTGTGTATTAGAGCATGATTCAACCAATCAGGGATAATCAGATGAAAAGATTAAAGAGATTAAGAGATTCTAGTGAGAGAATAAAGAGAGAGAGACTCAAAACTCCATTAATTAATAACTGATGAGGTTTACAAGTATTAATAGAGAGAGCAACAAGGAAATTCGAAATGGTTAAGCATGTGTAGTCAAAGGACAGGCTGGAACTCCTTTTGAATCACTTGGCTGTGCTTTCTCACATGCTTGCACTAGTATAAAGGTAACTTCTCCTTTCCAGCATCATACAGGCTGTCAAAGTGATCCCTTATCCTTCCTTAACCTCACTTATCCTCTTTGGTCGAGTTTCCTCTCTTCTCTTCACTAAGTTACCTTCTCATCCCATCAGATAACTTCCCCAAGTAGTTACTGTGGTTAAAATAAAGTTACCACAGTAAAACTCTAAAGTTACTGTCTCAGCCTCCTTGGTCTTCATCTCAATAAAGAAGCTTGATTTTGAAACATAAAGTAGTGGAGAATCACCAAGAAGCTGAATAAATCTCATAGGAGTTAGGATGAAGAAGCTATCCCACTTTCAAATCAGGTGATCCCAGTTTTCCTGTTTGGGAATATGACAGCTTCTTTGTCATCTAATCAAACCAGGATGAATCGCGATGTAAGAAGCTTGATTTTGATACATAAAGTAGTGGAGAATCACCAGGAAGTCGAATAAATCTCATAGGAGTTAGGATGAAGAAGCTATCCCACTTTCAAATCAGGTGATCCCAGTTTTCCTGTTTGGGAATATGACAGCTTCTTTGTCATTCTAATCAAACCAGGATGAATCGCGATGTAAGAAGCTTGATTTTGATACATAAAGTAGTGGAGAATCACCAGGAAGCTGAATAAATCTCATAGGAGTTAGGATGAAGAAGCTATCCCACTTTCAAATCAGGTGATCCCAGTTTTCCTGTTTGGGACAGCTTCTTTGTCATTCTAATCAAACCAGGATGAATCGCGATAAAGAAGCTTGATTTTGATACATAAAGTAGTGGAGAATCATCAGGAAGCTGAATAAATCTCATAGGAGTTAGGATGAAGAAGCTATCCCACTTTCAAATCAGGTGATCCCAGTTTTCCTGTTTGGGAATATGACAGCTTCTTTGTCATTCTAATCAAACCAGGATGAATCGCGATGTAAGAAGCTTGATTTTGAAACATAAAGTAGTGGAGAATCACCAGGAAGCTGAATAAATCTCATAGGAGTTAGGATGAAGAAGCTATCCCACTTTCAAATCAGGTGATCCCAGTTTTCCTGTTTGGGAATATGACAGCTTCTTTGTCATTCTAATCAAACCAGGATGAATCGCGATGTAAGAAGCTTGATTTTGAAACATAAAGTAGTGGAGAATCACCAGGAAGCTGAATAAATCTCATAGGAGTTAGGATGAAGAAGCTATCCCACTTTCAAATCAGGTGATCCCAGTTTTCCTGTTTGGGAATATGACAGCTTCTTTGTCATTCTAATCAAACCAGGATGAATCGCGATGTAAGAAGCTTGATTTTGATACATAAAGTAGTGGAGAATCACCAGGAAGCTGAATAAATCTCATAGGAGTTAGGATGAAGAAGCTATCCCACTTTCAAATCAGGTGATCCCAGTTTTCCTGTTTGGGAATATGACAGCTTCTTTGTCATTCTAATCAAACCAGGATGAATCGCGATGTAAGAAGCTTGATTTTGATACATAAAGTAGTGGAGAATCACCAGGAAGCTGAATAAATCTCATAGGAGTTAGGATGAAGAAGCTATCCCACTTTCAAATCAGGTGATCCCAGTTTTCCTGTTTGGGAATATGACAGCTTCTTTGTCATTCTAATCAAACCAGGATGAATCGCGATGTAAGAAGCTTGATTTTGAAACATAAAGTAGTGGAGAATCACCAAGAAGCTGAATAAATCTCATAGGAGTTAGGATGAAGAAGCTATCCCACTTTCAAATCAGGTGATCCCAGTTTTCCTGTTTGGGAATATGACAGCTTCTTTGTCATTCTAATCAAACCAGGATGAATCGCGATGTAAGAAGCTTGATTTTGATACATAAAGTAGTGGAGAATCACCAGGAAGTCGAATAAATCTCATAGGAGTTAGGATGAAGAAGCTATCCCACTTTCAAATCAGGTGATCCCAGTTTTCCTGTTTGGGAATATGACAGCTTCTTTGTCATTCTAATCAAACCAGGATGAATCGCGATGTAAGAAGCTTGATTTTGATACATAAAGTAGTGGAGAATCACCAGGAAGCTGAATAAATCTCATAGGAGTTAGGATGAAGAAGCTATCCCACTTTCAAATCAGGTGATCCCAGTTTTCCTGTTTGGGAATATGACAGCTTCTTTGTCATTCTAATCAAACCAGGATGAATCGCGATGTAAGAAGCTTGATTTTGATACATAAAGTAGTGGAGAATCACCAGGAAGTGAATAAATCTCATAGGAGTTAGGATGAAGAAGCTATCCCACTTTCAAATCAGGTGATCCCAGTTTTCCTGTTTGGGAATATGACAGCTTCTTTGTCATTCTAATCAAACCAGGATGAATCGCGATGTAAGAAGCTTGATTTTGAAACATAAAGTAGTGGAGAATCACCAGGAAGCTGAATAAATCTCATAGGAGTTAGGATGAAGAAGCTATCCCACTTTCAAATCAGGTGATCCCAGTTTTCCTGTTTGGGAATATGACAGCTTCTTTGTCATTCTAATCAAACCAGGATGAATCGCGATGTAAGAAGCTTGATTTTGAACATAAAGTAGTGGAGAATCACCAGGAAGCTGAATAAATCTCATAGGAGTTAGGATGAAGAAGCTATCCCACTTTCAAATCAGGTGATCCCAGTTTTCCTGTTTGGGAATATGACAGCTTCTTTGTCATTCTAATCAAACCAGGATGAATCGCGATGTAAGAAGCTTGATTTTGATACATAAAGTAGTGGAGAATCACCAGGAAGCTGAATAAATCTCATAGGAGTTAGGATGAAGAAGCTATCCCACTTTCAAATCAGGTGATCCCAGTTTTCCTGTTTGGGAATATGACAGCTTCTTTGTCATTCTAATCAAACCAGGATGAATCGCGATGTAAGAAGCTTGATTTTGATACATAAAGTAGTGGAGAATCACCAGGAAGCTGAATAAATCTCATAGGAGTTAGGATGAAGAAGCTATCCCACTTTCAAATCAGGTGATCCCAGTTTTCTTGTTTGGGAATATGACAGCTTCTTTGTCATTCTAATCAAACCAGGATGAATCGCGATGTAAGAAGCTTGATTTTGATACATAAAGTAGTGGAGAATCACCAGGAAGCTGAATAAATCTCATAGGAGTTAGGATGAAGAAGCTATCCCACTTTCAAATCAGGTGATCCCAGTTTTCCTGTTTGGGAATATGACAGCTTCTTTGTCATTCTAATCAAACCAGGATGAATCGCGATGTAAGAAGCTTGATTTTGATACATAAAGTAGTGGAGAATCACCAGGAAGTCGAATAAATCTCATAGGAGTTAGGATGAAGAAGCTATCCCACTTTCAAATCAGGTGATCCCAGTTTTCCTGTTTGGGAATATGACAGCTTCTTTGTCATTCTAATCAAACCAGGATGAATCGCGATGTAAGAAGCTTGATTTTGATACATAAAGTAGTGGAGAATCATTCAGGAAGCTGAATAAATCTCATAGGAGTTAGGATGAAGAAGCTATCCCACTTTCAAATCAGGTGATCCCAGTTTTCCTGTTTGGGAATATGACAGCTTCTTTGTCATTCTAATCAAACCAGGATGAATCGCGATGTAAGAAGCTTGATTTTGATACATAAATAGTGGAGAATCACCAGGAAGTCGAATAAATCTCATAGGAGTTAGGATGAAGAAGCTATCCCACTTTCAAATCAGGTGATCCCAGTTTTCCTGTTTGGGAATATGACAGCTTCTTTGTCATTCTAATCAAACCAGGATGAATCGCGATGTAAGAAGCTTGATTTTGAAACATAAAGTAGTGGAGAATCACCAGGAAGCTGAATAAATCTCATAGGAGTTAGGATGAAGAAGCTATCCCACTTTCAAATCAGGTGATCCCAGTTTTCCTGTTTGGGAATATGACAGCTTCTTTGTCATTCTAATCAAACCAGGATGAATCGCGATGTAAGAAGCTTGATTTTGAAACATAAAGTAGTGGAGAATCACCAGGAAGCTGAATAAATCTCATAGGAGTTAGGATGAAGAAGCTATCCCACTTTCAAATCAGGTGATCCCAGTTTTCCTGTTTGGGAATATGACAGCTTCTTTGTCATTCTAATCAAACCAGGATGAATCGCGATGTAAGAAGCTTGATTTTGATACATAAAGTAGTGGAGAATCACCAGGAAGCTGAATAAATCTCATAGGAGTTAGGATGAAGAAGCTATCCCACTTTCAAATCAGGTGATCCCAGTTTTCCTGTTTGGGAATATGACAGCTTCTTTGTCATTCTAATCAAACCAGGATGAATCGCGATGTAAGAAGCTTGATTTTGAAACATAAAGTAGTGGAGAATCACCAGGAAGCTGAATAAATCTCATAGGAGTTAGGATGAAGAAGCTATCCCACTTTCAAATCAGGTGATCCCAGTTTTCTTGTTTGGGAATATGACAGCTTCTTTGTCATTCTAATCAAACCAGGATGAATCGCGATGTAAGAAGCTTGATTTTGAAACATAAAGTAGTGGAGAATCACCAAGAAGCTGAATAAATCTCATAGGAGTTAGGATGAAGAAGCTATCCCACTTTCAAATCAGGTGATCCCAGTTTTCCTGTTTGGGAATATGACAGCTTCTTTGTCAATCTAATCAAACCAGGATGAATCGCGATGTAAGAAGCTTGATTTTGATACATAAAGTAGTGGAGAATCACCAGGAAGTCGAATAAATCTCATAGGAGTTAGGATGAAGAAGCTATCCCACTTTCAAATCAGGTGATCCCAGTTTTCCTGTTTGGGAATATGACAGCTTCTTTGTCATTCTAATCAAACCAGGATGAATCGCGATGTAAGAAGCTTGATTTTGATACATAAAGTAGTGGAGAATCATTCGGAAGCTGAATAAATCTCATAGGAGTTAGGATAAAGAAGCTATCCCAGTTTCAAATCAGGTGATCCCAGTTTTCCTGTTTGGGAATATGACAGCTTCTTTGTCATTCTAATCAAACCAGGATGAATCGCGATGTAAGAAGCTTGATTTTGATACATAAATAGTGGAGAATCACCAGGAAGTCGAATAAATCTCACAGGAGTTAGGATGAAGAAGCTATCCCACTTTCAAATCAGGTGATCCCAATTTTCTTGTTTGGGAATATGACAGCTTCTTTGTCATTCTAATCAAACCAGGATGAATCGCGATGTAAGAAGCTTGATTTTGATACATAAAGTAGTGGAGAATCATCAGGAAGCTGAATAAATCTCATAGGTGTTAACTTGAAGAGAAGAAGTGGAGAAGCAAAAGTGATGAGTTGAGTTGGTGCTTGTGCAAAGACATGGCAAGATCTTCAGAGATTGTATGTTAAGGCTTTGGGAGAGTCTTAAGGCTTCAGAAGTGGTCTGATGAGTGTGCAAAGATAGGGTTAAGTCCAGGAGGGACTTAGACACCATTTAGAGAAGATTTGGGTCAGACAGTAACTCCAAAGTTACCACAGTAACTTTGGAGAGTTACCACAGTAAGATTGGAGAAGTTTGGGCAAGTTGGTGTAAAAGTGAATAGTGAATCACTAGTCACTATTCAGGTTGACTATTCACTATTTGGGTCACTATTCAGGATGTGAAGAGTGTGCATAGTATATGGATAAGGCACCAAGGTTTGAATCTAGTCAAAGGGAATCAAGAAGATGCTTTGTGGAGGCAAACAACCAATGGGAGCTTCCTTGTGTGTGATTGGCTAGTTCTGGTCTTGGACAGGCTGTCTCTTGCTGTAAAGAGAAGGGAGCCACGACCATGAACCTGGACAGATGCATGGGAAGATTAGGAGGAGCCTAAGGAGAGCCAATCACAAGCAAGGAGCCAGCTTGCCTTGGTTTGAATTAAAGTGAGCCAGCTTAGCTTATCCAATCAGCACACATCACTCAGATTACAACAAGACCAACTCATCCTCACCATCCATTCCTCTTAAGTTATTTCTATCCATTAGATATAGGTTTATGAGTTTGCAAGAGTGTAAAACCTATATAAAGACCCTCATGGGCGTTTGTAACTCTCTTAAGAGAGTATGGGGGATTTCCCCAACTCCTTCATAAATATAAAAGTGTGTTCTTGATCAGATTCCCTTAATCTACCCCTTTCTTAGTCTCTAATCTCTTAATCTCTCTAAGTCTCTTTGTTTCTGATTCAAGTTCATACTAGTTTCATCAGACCTCTTATTCAACTAGTTCAAGACCTTATTCTTTGCCTCTAATGGCTTCTCATACACATACACAGCCAGAGCTCTCAAATCTCATATGGTATCAGAGCCAGGTTCATCAGAACCTGAGCTGAGCTTCCGCAAATCCACAGCTCTCATCTCAGCTCAAATCAAACCCTTGAAGACATTACCAGCCGAGTTCAGTTCTTGAAGAAGAAGAAGCTTGAAGCATGGAGTGTTCTCCTTATCTCTCAACCGTGCCTGTCTTTACCTGATGGAGAGTGTCTCTTTGGAAGCAGAGGAGGATGGAGAGGCGTCATGAACCTCAAGCCAAAGCTCCTTGTCCAAGAGCTTATCACATCCGGATACAAGAAAGATGAAGCTAAGAGAAGCCGGTTTGAAGTATGAAGAAAGGAGGGGTCTTTGGGTGTGAGAAACAAGAAGGAGGCCATGGACTGAAGGAGAAGGAGGTGGGTGACGATCCAGACTCCTAAATCCAACCAAATCATGGCCAGATTGCCTTTGGAGGCTTAAGGAACCAACCTGGTTCCTTGTGTAAGCTATTACTATCCCTTCTTGATAATGAGCTTGTGTTGTGTTATGTGCCTGGTTATTGTGATGTGTATTGATTGAAAAACCCTGAGGATAATGTGTGATTGCTAAATATAATTAGTTGAATCTGTCCCAGGATGCTTTAAAGGCTTGTTTAGTGTTTAAAGAGTAAAATGCTTGCTCCTGTTAAGTAATGAGTTTGCTAAATGTGAAATGATATTGTTTGAAGCTCATGAACTGAAAACAGATTGAAAGTAATGCATTGTCTGATGATAAGTGATGATAGTAATGCTTAGCCTAAGTTATAAATGAATGTGTGATGGATTGTATTGTTGCATTCATGAATTAAAACTGATTAAGGTTAGTGCATACTGTCAAATGGCTGTCTTACATTGAAGCATTAGATTCATGTCTAAATGCTGAGTAAAGAAGCTTTAAAATTGCCTAAGTAGCTTGTATTGAATCTGTTAGGATCATGCTAGTGCTTAGAGAGTTTGCTTGCAAAGATTAGAACTTGAAAATGTCTAGTTTAATCTGTTGCATTGCTTAAAGACATTGGTGTTCAAACTTGATGATGCATCAAGGGTTGACCCAATGCACTTGTGTCTTATCTTTGCTGGAGTTTGAGTGATGTTTCAGGTTCACAAGAGGTGTTCTTGGTTCACCATCCATCCGAGTTGAAAGAGGAAGACTTTGCCCATTGTGTGGAGCAATGGAGAGTTGAGAAAGAAGTGGTGATGCGCCACTGGTGTGAAGTCTCACTGAAGCTCACTTGCAAGCTTGGACCTATACTCAATCCAAGCTTGAGGAGGGGAGTTTAGTGAGCTTCCAAGCGATCCAAGAAGTCCATTGCAACCATCTGAAGAAGGAGCCATCCGGGCTTAGGCTGTGGCGAGTCTATTCAAGAGAGTACTCAAACTAAGACAGAGTACTCTTGGCTGTGAGAAGATGAAGGCAACTCTATCAAGGCGGCTTCTAGTGTGAAGTGATTGGAGAGATAGCTGAAGCTTCCACAAGCATTCCATGAAGATGGCAAGATCAGAAGAGAAGCGGCAATGGTGTGTGTGTGAGGATCATGAAGCAATCCATTCAAGCTTGTTCCTGTGAGAGTCTCAAGCTTGAGGGGGAGTGTTGAAGCTTACATGATCCAAGAGAGCTTGGTGGTTATTCTAGAAGAGGAAGCAACCTGTTGAGAAGTATGATGAAGGATGAAGAAGCAATGTCCAAGGCGGCTTCAAGTGTTGAGGTGATTGGAGAGTGGCTGAAGCATCCTCATGTAGCTCAAGCAACAAGGTGGCGACTCTA
Organism: Brassica napus; assembly: GCF_020379485.1. Lineage (NCBI taxonomy): Eukaryota > Viridiplantae > Streptophyta > Magnoliopsida > Brassicales > Brassicaceae > Brassica > Brassica napus. Next base: position 172,112 of record NW_026015102.1, read on the forward strand.
TAAGAAGAAGAAGCAGCCAAGACTCAGTAAGAGAAGTTGTATCTCCAAGAAGAGGCTGATCTGGTGTGTCCGAGCACTTCAACCTAACAAGAGGTTAGGTGAAAGGGGGAGAGACCAAGATTAGGCAGTAAGGAGAGTACAAGGCGTGGGATGATTGTAGAGGCCATGATCCAGAGTCTTTGTGTCCCTTACATTGTTGGTAAGGCACAAAGACTCACTGGCCAATCCCTAGGCCTTGGAGACTTTACTCTTTTTCCCTCATCAAGGTTTTGTCCCAAAGGGTTTTCCTTGGTGAGGTTTTTAATGAGGAAGTTCTTCAAGGTTCCAAGCTTGACTTAGGATCAGCTAGAGTCAAGCTTGAGGGGGAGTGTTAACTTGAAGAGAAGAAGTGGAGAAGCAAAAGTGATGAGTTGAGTTGGTGCTTGTGCAAAGACATGGCAAGATCTTCAGAGATTGTATGTTAAGGCTTTGGGAGAGTCTTAAGGCTTCAGAAGTGGTCTGATGAGTGTGCAAAGATAGGGTTAAGTCCAGGAGGGACTTAGACACCATTTAGAGAAGATTTGGGTCAGACAGTAACTCCAAAGTTACCACAGTAACTTTGGAGAGTTACCACAGTAAGATTGGAGAAGTTTGGGCAAGTTGGTGTAAAAGTGAATAGTGAATCACTAGTCACTATTCAGGTTGACTATTCACTATTTGGGTCACTATTCAGGATGTGAAGAGTGTGCATAGTATATGGATAAGGCACCAAGGTTTGAATCTAGTCAAAGGGAATCAAGAAGATGCTTTGTGGAGGCAAACAACCAATGGGAGCTTCCTTGTGTGTGATTGGCTAGTTCTGGTCTTGGACAGGCTGTCTCTTGCTGTAAAGAGAAGGGAGCCACGACCATGAACCTGGACAGATGCATGGGAAGATTAGGAGGAGCCTAAGGAGAGCCAATCACAAGCAAGGAGCCAGCTTGCCTTGGTTTGAATTAAAGTGAGCCAGCTTAGCTTATCCAATCAGCACACATCACTCAGATTACAACAAGACCAACTCATCCTCACCATCCATTCCTCTTAAGTTATTTCTATCCATTAGATATAGGTTTATGAGTTTGCAAGAGTGTAAAACCTATATAAAGACCCTCATGGGCGTTTGTAACTCTCTTAAGAGAGTATGGGGGATTTCCCCAACTCCTTCATAAATATAAAAGTGTGTTCTTGATCAGATTCCCTTAATCTACCCCTTTCTTAGTCTCTAATCTCTTAATCTCTCTAAGTCTCTTTGTTTCTGATTCAAGTTCATACTAGTTTCATCAGACCTCTTATTCAACTAGTTCAAGACCTTATTCTTTGCCTCTAATGGCTTCTCATACACATACACAGCCAGAGCTCTCAAATCTCATAATAGGAGTTAGGATGAAGAAGCTATCCCACTTTCAAATCAGGTGATCCCAGTTTTCCTGTTTGGGAATATGACAGCTTCTTTGTCATTCTAATCAAACCAGGATGAATTTCGATGTAAGAAGCTTGATTTTGATACATAAAGTAGTGGAGAATCACCAGGAAGCTGAATAAATCTCATAGGAGTTAGGATGAAGAAGCTATCCCACTTTCAAATCAGGTGATCCCAGTTTTCCTGTTTGGGACAGCTTCTTTGTCATTCTAATCAAACCAGGATGAATCGCGATAAAAGAAGCTTGATTTTGATACATAAAGTAGTGGAGAATCATCAGGAAGCTGAATAAATCTCATAGGAGTTAGGATGAAGAAGCTATCCCACTTTCAAATCATGTGATCCCAGTTTTCCTGTTTGGGAATATGACAGCTTCTTTGTCATTCTAATCAAACCAGGATGAATCGCGATGTAAGAAGCTTGATTTTGAAACATAAAGTAGTGGAGAATCACCAGGAAGCTGAATAAATCTCATAGGAGTTAGGATGAAGAAGCTATCCCACTTTCAAATCAGGTGATCCCAGTTTTCCTGTTTGGGAATATGACAGCTTCTTTGTCATTCTAATCAAACCAGGATGAATCGCGATGTAAGAAGCTTGATTTTGAAACATAAAGTAGTGGAGAATCACCAGGAAGCTGAATAAATCTCATAGGAGTTAGGATGAAGAAGCTATCCCACTTTCAAATCAGGTGATCCCAGTTTTCCTGTTTGGGAATATGACAGCTTCTTTGTCATTCTAATCAAACCAGGATGAATCGCGATGTAAGAAGCTTGATTTTGATACATAAAGTAGTGGAGAATCACCAGGAAGCTGAATAAATCTCATAGGAGTTAGGATGAAGAAGCTATCCCACTTTCAAATCAGGTGATCCCAATTTTCCTGTTTGGGAATATGACAGCTTCTTTGTCATTCTAATCAAACCAGGATGAATCGCGATGTAAGAAGCTTGATTTTGATACATAAAGTAGTGGAGAATCACCAGGAAGCTGAATAAATCTCATAGGAGTTAGGATGAAGAAGCTATCCCACTTTCAAATCAGGTGATCCCAGTTTTTGTTTGGGAATATGACAGCTTCTTTGTCATTCTAATCAAACCAGGATGAATCGCGATGTAAGAAGCTTGATTTTGAAACATAAAGTAGTGGAGAATCACCAGGAAGCTGAATAAATCTCATAGGAGTTAGGATGAAGAAGCTATCCCACTTTCAAATCAGGTGATCCCAGTTTTCCTGTTTGGGAATATGACAGCTTCTTTGTCATTCTAATCAAACCAGGATGAATCGCGATGTAAGAAGCTTGATTTTGATACATAAAGTAGTGGAGAATCACCAGGAAGTCGAATAAATCTCATAGGAGTTAGGATGAAGAAGCTATCCCACTTTCAAATCAGGTGATCCCAGTTTTCCTGTTTGGGAATATGACAGCTTCTTTGTCATTCTAATCAAACCAGGATGAATCGCGATGTAAGAAGCTTGATTTTGATACATAAAGTAGTGGAGAATCATTCGGAAGCTGAATAAATCTCATAGGAGTTAGGATGAAGAAGCTATCCCACTTTCAAATCAGGTGATCCCAGTTTTCCTGTTTGGAATATGACAGCTTCTTTGTCATTCTAATCAAACCAGGATGAATCGCGATGTAAGAAGCTTGATTTTGATACATAAAGTAGTGGAGAATCACCAGGAAGCTGAATAAATCTCATAGGAGTTAGGATGAAGAAGCTATCCCACTTTCAAATCAGGTGATCCCAGTTTTCCTGTTTGGGAATATGACAGCTTCTTTGTCATTCTAATCAAACCAGGATGAATCGCGATGTAAGAAGCTTGATTTTGATACATAAAGTAGTGGAGAATCACCAGGAAGCTGAATAAATCTCATAGGAGTTAGGATGAAGAAGCTATCCCACTTTCAAATCAGGTGATCCCAGTTTTCCTGTTTGGGAATATGACAGCTTCTTTGTCATTCTAATCAAACCAGGATGAATCGCGATGTAAGAAGCTTGATTTTGATACATAAAGTAGTGGAGAATCACCAGGAAGCTGAATAAATCTCATAGGAGTTAGGATGAAGAAGCTATCCCACTTTCAAATCAGGTGATCCCAGTTTTCCTGTTTGGGAATATGACAGCTTCTTTGTCATTCTAATCAAACCAGGATGAATCGCGATGTAAGAAGCTTGATTTTGATACATAAAGTAGTGGAGAATCATCAGGAAGCTGAATAAATCTCATAGGAGTTAGGATGAAGAAGCTATCCCACTTTCAAATCAGGTGATCCCAGTTTTCCTGTTTGGGAATATGACAGCTTCTTTGTCATTCTAATCAAACCAGGATGAATCGCGATGTAAGAAGCTTGATTTTGATACATAAAGTAGTGGAGAATCACCAGGAAGCTGAATAAATCTCATAGGAGTTAGGATGAAGAAGCTATCCCACTTTCAAATCAGGTGATCCCAGTTTTCCTGTTTGGGAATATGACAGCTTCTTTGTCATTCTAATCAAACCAGGATGAATCGCGATGTAAGAAGCTTGATTTTGAAACATAAAGTAGTGGAGAATCACCAGGAAGCTGAATAAATCTCATAGGAGTTAGGATGAAGAAGCTATCCCACTTTCAAATCAGGTGATCCCAGTTTTCCTGTTTGGGAATATGACAGCTTCTTTGTCATTCTAATCAAACCAGGATGAATCGCGATGTAAGAAGCTTGATTTTGATACATAAAGTAGTGGAGAATCACCAGGAAGCTGAATAAATCTCATAGGAGTTAGGATGAAGAAGCTATCCCACTTTCAAATCAGGTGATCCCAGTTTTCGTGTTTGGGAATATGACAGCTTCTTTGTCATTCTAATCAAACCAGGATGAATCGCGATGTAAGAAGCTTGATTTTGATATATAAAGTAGTGGAGAATCACCAGGAAGCCGAATAAATCTCATAGGAGTTAGGATGAAGAAGCTATCCCACTTTCAAATCAGGTGATCCCAGTTTTCCTGTTTGGGAATATGACAGCTTCTTTGTCATTCTAATCAAACCAGGATGAATCGCGATGTAAGAAGCTTGATTTGAAACATAAAGTAGTGGAGAATCACCAAGAAGCTGAATAAATCTCATAGGAGTTAGGATGAAGAAGCTATCCCACTTTCAAATCAGGTGATCCCAGTTTTCTTGTTTGGGAATATGACAGCTTCTTTGTCATTCTAATCAAACCAGGATGAATCGCGATGTAAGAAGCTTGATTTTGAAACATAAAGTAGTGGAGAATCACCAGGAAGCTGAATAAATCTCATAGGAGTTAGGATGAAGAAGCTATCCCACTTTCAAATCAGGTGATCCCAGTTTTCTTGTTTGGGAATATGACAGCTTCTTTGTCATTCTAATCAAACCAGGATGAATCGCGATGTAAGAAGCTTGATTTTGATACATAAAGTAGTTGAGAATCACCAGGAAGTCGAATAAATCTCATAGGAGTTAGGATGAAGAAGCTATCCCACTTTCAAATCAGGTGATCCCAGTTTTCCTGTTTGGGAATATGACAGCTTCTTTGTCATTTTAATCAAACCAGGATGAATCGCGATGTAAGAAGCTTGATTTTGATACATAAAGTAGTGGAGAATCATTCGGAAGCTGAATAAATCTCATAGGAGTTAGGATGAAGAAGCTATCCCACTTTCAAATCAGGTGATCCCAGTTTTCCTGTTTGGGAATATGACAGCTTCTTTGTCATTCTAATCAAACCAGGATGAATCGCGATGTAAGAAGCTTGATTTTGATACATAAATAGTGGAGAATCACCAGGAAGTCGAATAAATCTCATAGGAGTTAGGATGAAGAAGCTATCCCACTTTCAAATCAGGTGATCCCAGTTTTCTTGTTTGGGAATATGACAGCTTCTTTGTCATTCTAATCAAACCAGGATGAATCGCGATGTAAGAAGCTTGATTTTAATACATAAAGTAGTGGAGAATCATCAGGAAGCTGAATAAATCTCATAGGAGTTAGGATGAAGAAGCTATCCCACTTTCAAATCAGGTGATCCCAGTTTTCCTGTTTGGGAATATGACAGCTTCTTTGTCATTCTAATCAAACCAGGATGAATTTCGATGTAAGAAGCTTGATTTTGATACATAAAGTAGTGGAGAATCACCAGGAAGCTGAATAAATCTCATAGGAGTTAGGATGAAGAAGCTATCCCACTTTCAAATCAGGTGATCCCAGTTTTCCTGTTTGGGAATATGACAGCTTCTTTGTCATTCTAATCAAACCAGGATGAATCGCGATGTAAGAAGCTTGATTTTGATACATAAAGTAGTGGAGAATCACCAGGAAGCCGAATAAATCTCATAGGAGTTAGGATGAAGAAGCTATCCCACTTTCAAATCAGGTGATCCCAGTTTTCCTGTTTGGGAATATGACAGCTTCTTTGTCATTCTAATCAAACCAGGATGAATCGCGATGTAAGAAGCTTGATTTTGAAACATAAAGTAGTGGAGAATCACCAGGAAGCTGAATAAATCTCATAGGAGTTAGGATGAAGAAGCTATCCCACTTTCAAATCAGGTGATCCCAGTTTTCCTGTTTGGGAATATGACAGCTTCTTTGTCATTCTAATCAAACCAGGATGAATCGCGATGTAAGAAGCTTGATTTTGAAACATAAAGTAGTGGAGAATCACCAGGAAGCTGAATAAATCTCATAGGAGTTAGGATGAAGAAGCTATCCCACTTTCAAATCAGGTGATCCCAGTTTTCCTGTTTGGGAATATGACAGCTTCTTTGTCATTCTAATCAAACCAGGATGAATCGCGATGTAAGAAGCTTGATTTTGATACATAAAGTAGTGGAGAATCACCAGGAAGCTGAATAAATCTCATAGGAGTTAGGATGAAGAAGCTATCCCACTTTCAAATCAGGTGATCCCAGTTTTCGTGTTTGGGAATATGACAGCTTCTTTGTCATTCTAATCAAACCAGGATGAATCGCGATGTAAGAAGCTTGATTTTGATACATAAAGTAGTGGAGAATCACCAGGAAGCCGAATAAATCTCATAGGAGTTAGGATGAAGAAGCTATCTCACTTTCAAATCAGGTGATCCCAGTTTTCCTGTTTGGGAATATGACAGCTTCTTTGTCAATCTTATACACTTTTGTGTATTAGAGCATGATTCAACCAATCAGGGATAATCAGATGAAAAGATTAAAGAGATTAAGAGATTCTAGTGAGAGAATAAAGAGAGAGAGACTCAAAACTCCATTAATTAATAACTGATGAGGTTTACAAGTATTAATAGAGAGAGCAACAAGGAAATTCGAAATGGTTAAGCATGTGTAGTCAAAGGACAGGCTGGAACTCCTTTTGAATCACTTGGCTGTGCTTTCTCACATGCTTGCACTAGTATAAAGGTAACTTCTCCTTTCCAGCATCATACAGGCTGTCAAAGTGATCCCTTATCCTTCCTTAACCTCACTTATCCTCTTTGGTCGAGTTTCCTCTCTTCTCTTCACTAAGTTACCTTCTCATCCCATCAGATAACTTCCCCAAGTAGTTACTGTGGTTAAAATAAAGTTACCACAGTAAAACTCTAAAGTTACTGTCTCAGCCTCCTTGGTCTTCATCTCAATACTCCCCCTCAAGCTTGACCATGTAGAACAAGTCAAGCTTGGAAACCATGAAGACCTCCCTCGTTAAAAACCTCACCAAGTAAAACCCATTGGGATAAAACCTTGATGAGGGAAAAAGAGTGGAGACTCCATGGTTAAGGGGCTCAGCTCCTAGGAGTCAGATCAATGAGTCCAAGCCTTGACAGTATGGACTCCATTGTCTTCAATCTCGCTGCCTTAGTAAACACATCTGCAAGCTGATCTTCACTTCTTGTATAACATGGCAGAATCACTCCTAAGATGATCATCTGCCTCACCTTATGACAATCCACCTCTATGTGCTTTGTTCTCTCATGAAACACTGAATTGGAGGCAATGTGGATAGCTGCTTGATTGTCACAATGCATTGTCATAGGTGTGGCCTGCTCGATCTCCAAGTGCTTCAAGATCCCCTTGATCCACACCAACTCATTTGTAAGCTTCAACATAGCTCTATACTCAGCTTCAGCACTTGAACAGGAGATGACCTTCTGCTTCTTACTCTTCCAAGTAACCAGATTCCCTCCAATGAATGTACAATACCCAGTAGTTGATCTCCTGTCCACTCTATCTCCTGCCCAATCAGCATCACAATACCCAACCACTTCTGTACTGCCATTGCAACCCATCCAAACTCCTTGTCCATGTGAGCCACTCAAATACCTCAGTATCCTATCAACCATCTTCCAGTGATGTACCTTTGGCGCCTGCATATGTTGGCTCACTTGATTCACAGCAAAGCATATATCAGGTCTGGTGATAGTCAAGTAGATCAGCTTACCCACCATCCTCCTATACAGCTTAGCATCCTCAAACAACTGGTTCTCTTCAACCTCCCCCTCACGCAAGACCTTATACCCTTCCTCAAGAGGTGTCTTAGCTATCTTCCCTCCAAGCACATCAGTCTCCTTCAGCATATCCATAGTATACTTCCTTTGAGACATAAACAAACCCTCCTTAGATCTGCATATCTCAATCCCCAAAAAATACTTCATCTCTCCCAAGTCTTTAATATCAAACACAGACTTGAGAAACTCTTTGGTGGCTTTAATCCCAGCCTTATCACTCCCTGTGATAATCAAATCATCCACATACACCAAAATCACTATGATCCCTGATGGTCCAACCAGTGTGAAGAGTGTATGATCTAGTTCAGACTTCCTGAACCCTCTCCCATTGAGAGTTGTACTAAGCTTTCTGTACCAAGCTCTAGGAGACTGCTTCAGCCCATATATAGCCTTCTTCAATCTCAAAACATTCCCTGGCTTTACTAGATGCTCAAGACCAGGAGGTGGATGCATGTATACTTCATCTTCAAGTTCACCTTGCAAGAAAGCATTCTTCACATCCATTTGCCACAAATCCCACTCCAAGTTTGTTGCAATAGATAACACAATTCGAATTGTGTGAAGCTTGGCCACTGGTGCAAAAGTATCAATGTAATCTTCCCCATAAGTCTGTGTAAATCCTCTTGCAACCAGCCTAGTCTTGCGCCTATCTATCTCCCCATTTGCAAGGTACTTGATGGTGAAGATCCATCTGCTTGAAACTGCCTTCTTCCCTTTAGGTAACTCACTCTCATACCAAGTATCATTCCTGATCATTGCATCCCTTTCATCTCCTACTGAATCTCTCCAAACCTTGTGCTTCATAGCTTCTTCATAAGATCTTGGTATCTCATTCTCATCCAAGTTACACATAAACACCATGTGCTCTTCTGGAAACTCTGCAAAGGAACACACGGCTTGAGAGGGATGCTCCACAGCCTGGGCATTGTAGTACACTCTCGTGTTTACCCAGTTGGAAGGATCCCTCCTTATCCTTGTGCTCCTCCGCAAGGTCTCAACCTGTTCTTCAGCCTGAACATTCTCTTGTGCTTCCTCTCTTAAACCAGTAGGTTCTCCCTGCTCATTTCCACCTGACTGAGCTTCACTCTCTACTTCCTGTGTCTCCTCCTGATCATGCTGACCTGAATCCTCTTGGTTATGCTCCTGCTCCCCTGATTCAGATCCATTCCCCCTCTCATGATCAAGAGGGGTTGTTCCTCCAGCTTCTCCAGTTTGATTAGAAGGTCCGGTTCTTCCTGGTTCCTGATCTTGGGATAATCCTATCCCTAGCCTCTCCAACAACACTCTCAATGTTGTTGCCTTCTCTGATGGAGCTCGGGACAGATCCTCTAGGTCTTCCCATTTCTTCTCCTCATAATACCCTTTAGACTCAACAAACTTCACTTCTCTAGATACCATAACCCTCCTAGTTATTGGATCATAACATTTGTAGCCTTTCTGAGTGATTGAGTACCCAATGAACATAGCTTTAGTACTCTTTGCTTCTAGCTTGTTCCTTCTTTCTCCGGGAATCATCACATAACATAAGCACCCAAAGACTCTCAAATGATCAATGTGTGGCTTGGCCTTGTTCAATACTTCAAAGGGAGACAGTTTCTTCAAGACACGGGTTGGCACTCTATTGATGAGATAGCAAGCAGTCTGAACAGCATCACTCCAAAACCTCTTAGGGACATTCATGTGGAACATGATTGATCTCGCAACCTCCATCAAATGTCTGTTCTTCCTCTCAGCCACCCCATTTTGTTGTGGTGTGTAAGGACAGCTAGTTTGTTGCACAATCCCATGCTTTGCAAGATGACTCTTGAAAGCATTGCTAGTGTATTCTCCTCCATTATCAGACCTCAGAATCCTCACAGTGGCATTGTACTGATTAGTAACATATGCTTGGAAGTTCATGAAGGCTTCTAGGACTCTGTCTTTGGAGGGAATCATGGTGATCCATGTGTACTTGGACTTCTCATCAATGAAAGTCACAAAGTACTTATGGCTGTCTCTAGACATACAGGGAGCTGTCCACACGTCTGAATGCACCAGATCAAAGCAATTCTCATATCTGGTTTCTGATGTTGGGAAGACAGTCCTACAGTGCTTTCCAAGTATACAAGCTTCACACTCCAAGTGATTGAACGCCATACTTGGTAGAATCAGTTCAATTGCCTTGGCATGAGGATGTCCCAGCCTTGCATGCCATGTGAGATTATCACACCTATCCGTTGTGCTGCTTAAACACACAGACTCCACAGGACTAGGCGCCTCAGTTGTTTGGAGATGATAGAGCTGATGCTTGCTGTCTCCTCTGCCAATAACCCTTCCAGTCTTCAAATCCTGGAACTCAACTTCATTTGGTCTGAAAACCACTTGACAATCCAGATCAACTGTAGCCTTCTTAACTGAGATTAGATTGGATGTAAACTGAGGTAGGTAGAAGGCAGTGGAGTTCTTCTCAAACAGCTTGAGGTTTCCCACTCCTTCTATTGGGATCCTGGTACCATTGGCTATCATGACACTCCCTGTTGCTGCTTTAACCTCACTGATTAGTCTCTTGTCACTGATCATGTGGTGTGTTGCTCCAGAGTCAATGATGATGGGTTTAGATGTGGATGCTTTGGCAGGAGCACCCAGACTCCGGGTCGTAGCCAAAGCATACACATGCTTAACCAACTCATCCCATTCCTTCTTTGTCACACACTCATCTGCCCTCTTGGTATCCATTCCTCTCATATCCGCACTGTCTCCTACTGTCTCTCCCATGTAAGCTGAGTATGAACACTCTCCTATAACCATCTGCTGAAGTACATCCTTGATTCTCTTCAAGATTACACTCATCCTGTCACTTAAGTGCTCAGACTCGCTATCCTTTCTCCATGCCCTTCTCTTCATTAACCACTCCTTAGAAAGTTTTCTCAACCTTCCCCTCTTACAGCTTGTACCTCCCTTCCATCTTTCTGGCTTCCTGTTCATTTCCCACACATCACAAGTATATTTAACAAGCTCACATACCTCTTCCATAAGGAAGCTGAAGATCACATCTTGCTTCCTCCTTTCTTGACAACATCTCGGATTTGATGTGTGTGTCTTCACCACATCTAGCTCCGACCATACTTCTCTCAGCCTTCCCACAAGCTGATAACACTCATCCTTTCCTTGTCTCAAGCCGCGGATCACCCCTCTGTCCTCAACGACTCTCACAAGCTTGGACTTGCCTAAAGTTGCTTCAATCTCACTCTTTGTAGTGTCTCCTTGAACAACTTCATTTCCCAGCTTCAGACCTCTTGTCTGACCTTCTTCAGTAGCCATTTCCATGAAAGGTTTCCCCTTTCCATGACTACTCCATAACCCACAGCTTTCCAAAGCTCTCTTTGCCCATCTTGACCAATCGCCATCCCTCTCTTCTTCAAGCTCCATGGTTGTACTAGATCTGTGCTTCATTTCCATGTTGAGATAGTTTGAATCCATCAGAATATCTCACACCACTCAGATAATAAAGACCAGAACTCAAGAACACCAAGAACACTCAAGAACCCTCAAGAACACCCAGATTTTATGAAAAACGAAATCACACTCTCCCCTTTTTAGCAACCTGGCTCTGATACCATATACACTTTTGTGTATTAGAGCATGATTCAACCAATCAGGGATAATCAGATGAAAAGATTAAAGAGATTAAGAGATTCTAGTGAGAGAATAAAGAGAGAGAGACTCAAAACTCCATTAATTAATAACTGATGAGGTTTACAAGTATTAATAGAGAGAGCAACAAGGAAATTCGAAATGGTTAAGCATGTGTAGTCAAAGGACAGGCTGGAACTCCTTTTGAATCACTTGGCTGTGCTTTCTCACATGCTTGTGTTGAAGCTTACATGATCCAAGAGAGCTTGGTGGTTATTCTAGAAGAGGAAGCACCTGTTGAGAAGTATGATGAAGGATGAAGAAGCAATGTCCAAGGCGGCGTCAAGTGTTGAGGTGATTGGAGAGTGGCTGAAGCATCCTCATGTAGCTCAAGCAACAAGGTGGCGACTCTAGAAGAAGAAGAAGCAGCCAAGACTCAGTAAGAGAAGTTGTATCTCCAAGAAGAGGCTGATCTGGTGTGTCCGAGCACTTCAACCTAACAAGAGGTTAGGTGAAAGGGGGAGAGACCAAGATTAGGCAGTAAGGAGAGTACAAGGCGTGGGATGATTGTAGAGGCCATGATCCAGAGTCTTTGTGTCCCTTACATTGTTGGTAAGATACAAAGACTCACTGGCCAATCCCTAGGCCTTGGAGACTTTACTCTTTTTCCCTCATCAAGGTTTTGTCCCAAAGGGTTTCCTTGGTGAGGTTTTTAATGAGGAAGTTCTTCAAGGTTCCAAGCTTGACTTAGGATCAGCTAGAGTCAAGCTTGAGGGGGAGTGTTAACTTGAAGAGAAGAAGTGGAGAAGCAAAAGTGATGAGTTGAGTTGGTGCTTGTGCAAAGACATGGCAAGATCTTCAGAGATTGTATGTTAAGGCTTTGGGAGAGTCTTAAGGCTTCAGAAGTGGTCTGATGAGTGTGCAAAGATAGGGTTAAGTCCAGGAGGGACTTAGACACCATTTAGAGAAGATTTGGGTCAGACAGTAACTCCAAAGTTACCACAGTAACTTTGGAGAGTTACCACAGTAAGATTGGAGAAGTTTGGGCAAGTTGGTGTAAAAGTGAATAGTGAATCACTAGTCACTATTCAGGTTGACTATTCACTATTTGGGTCACTATTCAGGATGTGAAGAGTGCATAGTGTATGGATAAGGCACCAAGGTTTGAATTTAGTCAAAGGGAATCAAGAAGATGCTGTGTGGAGCTGATTGGTTACTTTGGGGCATGGACAGGCTGGCTGTTGCTGTAAAGGAAGAGCAGCCACGACCATGCACCTAGACTGATCTGTGGATAGATACAAAGGAGCCTAAGGAGAGCCAATCACAGCACAGCCTTGGTTTGAATTAAAGTGAGCCAGCTTAGCTTATCCAATCAGCACACATCACTCAGATTACAACAAGACCAACTCATCCTCACCATCCATTCCTCTCAAGTTATTTCTATCCATTAGATATAGGTTTAATGTTGCAAGAGTGTAAAACCTATATAAATGTGTATGGACGAAATTGAAAGCTCTCTTAAGAGAGTATGGGGGTTTCCCCATCTCCTTCATAAATATAAAAGTGTGTTCTTGATCAGATTCCCTTAATCTACCCCTTTCTTAGTCTCTAATCTCTTAATCTCTCTAAGTCTCTTTGTTTCTGATTCAAGTTCATACTAGTTTCATCAGACCTCTTATTCAACTAGTTCAAGACCTTATTCTTTGCCTCTAATGGCTTCTCATACACATACACAGCCAGAGCTCTCAAATCTCATATGGTATCAGAGCCAGGTTCATCAGAACCTGAGCTGAGCTTCCGCAAATCCACAGCTCTCATCTCAGCTCAAACCAAACCCTTGAAGTCATATCCATCCGAGTTCAGCTCTTGAAGAAGAAGAGACTTGAAGCCATGGAGTGTTATCCTGTCCCTCAAGCCGTTGCTGTCTGTACCTGATGGAGAGAGTCTCATTGGAAGCAAAGGAGGATGGAGAGGCGTCATGAACCTCAAGCCAAAACTCCTTGTCCAAGAGCTTGTTACATCCTGCTACAAGAAAGATGAAGTGAAGAGAAGCAGGCTTGATAGTATGGAGCAAAGAGGGGTCTTTGGGTGTGAGAAACAAGAAGGAGGCCATGGACTGAAGGAGAAGGAGTTGGGTGACGACCTAGACTCTTGAATCCAACCATATCATGGCCAGATTGCCTTTGGAGGCTTAAGGAACCAACCTGGTTCCTTGTGTAAGCGATTCTTAAAACCTTCTTGATAATGAGCTTGTGTTGTGTTATTGCCTGGTTAGTGTGATGTGTATTGATTGAAAAACCTGAGGATAATGTGTGATTGCTAAATATAATTAGTTGAATCTGTCCCAGGATGCTTTAAAGGCTTGTTTAGTGTTTAAAGAGTAAAATGCTTGCTCCTGTTAAGTAATGAGTTTGCTAAATGTGAAATGATATTGTTTGAAGCTCATGAACTGAAAACAGATTGAAAGTAATGCATTGTCTGATGTTAAGTGATGATAGTAATGCTTAGCCTAAGTTATAAATGAATGTGTGATGAATTGTATTGTTGCATTCATGAATTAAAACTGATTAAGGTTAGTGCATACTGTCAAATGGCTGTCTTACATTGAAGCATTAGATTCATGTCTAAATGCTGAGTAAAGAAGCTTTAAAATTGCCTAAGTAGCTTGTATTGAATCTGTTAGGATCATGCTAGTGCTTAGAGAGTTTGCTTGCAAAGATTAGAACTTGAAAATGTCTAGTTTAATCTGTTGCATTGCTTAAAGACATTGGTGTTCAAACTTGATGATGCATCAAGGGTTGACCCAATGCACTTGTGTCTTATCTTTGCTGGAGTTTGAGTGATGTTTCAGGTTCACAAGAGGTGTTCTTGGTTCACCATCCATCCGAGTTGAAAGAGGAAGACTTTGCCCATTGTGTGGAGCAATGGAGAGTTGAGAAAGAAGTGGTGATGCGCCACTGGTGTGAAGTCTCACTGAAGCTCACTTGCAAGCTTGGACCTATACTCAATCCAAGCTTGAGGAGGGGAGTTTAGTGAGCTTCCAAGCGATCCAAGAAGTCCATTGCAACCATTTGAAGAAGGAGCCATCCGGGCTTAGGCTGTGGCGAGTCTATTCAAGAGAGTACTCAAACTAAGACAGAGTACTCTTGGCTGTGAGAAGATGAAGGCAACTCTATCAAGGCGGCTTCTAGTGTGAAGTGATTGGAGAGATAGCTGAAGCTTCCACAAGCATTCCATGAAGATGGCAAGATCAGAAGAGAAGCGGCAATGGTGTGTGTGTGAGGATCATGAAGCAATCCATTCAAGCTTGTTCCTGTGAGAGTCTCAAGCTTGAGGGGGAGTGTTGAAGCTTACATGATCCAAGAGAGCTTGGTGGTTATTCTAGAAGAGGAAGCAACCTGTTGAGAAGTATGATGAAGGATGAAGAAGCAATGTCCAAGGCGGCGTCAAGTGTTGAGGTGATTGGAGAGTGGCTGAAGCATCCTCATGTAGCTCAAGCAACAAGGTGGCGACTCTAGAAGAAGAAGAAGCAGCCAAGACTCAGTAAGAGAAGTTGTATCTCCAAGAAGAGGCTGATCTGGTGTGTCCGAGCACTTCAACCTAACAAGAGGTTAGGTGAAAGGGGGAGAGACCAAGATTAGGCAGTAAGGAGAGTACAAGGCGTGGGATGATTGTAGAGGCCATGATCCAGAGTCTTTGTGTCCCTTACATTGTTGGTAAGATACAAAGACTCACTGGCCAATCCCTAGGCCTTGGAGACTTTACTCTTTTTCCCTCATCAAGGTTTTGTCCCAAAGGGTTTTCCTTGGTGAGGTTTTTAATGAGGAAGTTCTTCAAGGTTCCAAGCTTGACTTAGGATCAGCTAGAGTCAAGCTTGAGGGGGAGTGTTAACTTGAAGAGAAGAAGTGGAGAAGCAAAAGTGATGAGTTGAGTTGGTGCTTGTGCAAAGACATGGCAAGATCTTCAGAGATTGTATGTTAAGGCTTTGGGAGAGTCTTAAGGCTTCAGAAGTGGTCTGATGAGTGTGCAAAGATAGGGTTAAGTCCAGGAGGGACTTAGACACCATTTAGAGAAGATTTGGGTCAGACAGTAACTCCAAAGTTACCACAGTAACTTTGGAGAGTTACCACAGTAAGATTGGAGAAGTTTGGGCAAGTTGGTGTAAAAGTGAATAGTGAATCACTAGTCACTATTCAGGTTGACTATTCACTATTTGGGTCACTATTCAGAATGTGAAGAGTGCATAGTGTATGGATAAGGCACCAAGGTTTGAATTTAGTCAAAGGGAATCAAGAAGATGCTGTGTGGAGCTGATTGGTTACTTTGGGGCATGGACAGGCTGGCTGACTTTGGGGCACGACCATGCACCTAGACTGATCTGTGGATAGATACAAAGGAGCCTAAGGAGAGCCAATCACAGCACAGCCTTGGTTTGAATTAAAGTGAGCCAGCTTAGCTTATCCAATCAGCACACATCACTCAGATTACAACAAGACCAACTCATCCTCACCATCCATTCCTCTCAAGTCATTTCTATCCATTAGATTTAGGTTTCTAATGTTGCAAACATGTAAAGCCTATATAAGGCATGTGTATGGACGAAATTGAAAGCTCTCTTAAGAGAGTATGGGGGTTTTCCCCATCTCCTTCATATTTATAAAAGTGTGTTCTTGATCAGATTCTCTTAATCTACCCCTTTCTTAGTCTCTAATCTCTTAATCTCTCTAAGTCACTTTGTTTCTGATTCAAGTTCATACTAGTTTCATCAGACCTCTTATTCAACTAGTTCAAGACCTTATTCTTTGCCTCTAATGGCTTCTCATACACATACACAGCCAGAGCTCTCAAATCTCATAGCTTGCACTAGTATAAAGGTAACTTCTCCTTTCCAGCATCATACAGGCTGTCAAAGTGATCCCTTATCCTTCCTTAACCTCACTTATCCTCTTTGGTCGAGTTTCCTCTCTTCTCTTCACTAAGTTACTTCTCATCCCATCAGATAACTTCCCCAAGTAGTTACTGTGGTTAAAATAAAGTTACCACAGTAAAACTCTAAAGTTACTGTCTCAGCCTCCTTGGTCTTCATCTCAATAAATCTAATCAAACCAGGATGAATCGCGATGTAAGAAGCTTAATTTTGAAACATAAAGTAGTGGAGAATCACCAAGAAGCTGAATAAATCTCATAGGAGTTAGGATGAAGAAGCTATCCCACTTTCAAATCAGGTGATCCCAGTTTTCCTGTTTGGCATATGACAGCTTCTTTGTCATTCTAATCAAACCAGGATGAATCGCGATGTAAGTGTTGAGATGAGGAGATGAGGAGTGGATACATTGATAGAGGAAGAGTATTGGGTTAGTCAGTAACTTTGGGATTTACCACAGTAACTTTAGTTTTACTGTGGTAACTAAAGTGAGAAGAAGAGAAGTTACCCGGATGGGTTAAATTGGAGTCTAACTGAGGTTAATCCTTTCTTATCCTAAGTGAGACGTTGGAAGAGGATAAGGAAGGATAAGGGATCACTTTGACAGCCTGTATGATGCTGGAAAGGAGAGGATGCTTTTACACTAGTGCAAGCATGTGAGAAAGCACAGCCAAGTGATTCAAAAGGAGTTCCAGCCTGTCCTTTGACTCCACATGCTTATACATTTCGAAAACCCTTGTTGCTCTCTCTATATATACTTGTAAACCTCATCAGTTATTGATTAATGGAGTTTTGAGTATTCTCTCTCTACTTATTCTCTTAATCTCTTTAATCTTACATAAAACAGTATGATTGTTCTTAAACTTGGTTAGAAACACTCTAATACACAAAAGTGTATATGGTATCAGAGCCAGGTTGCTTTAAAAGGAGAGAGTGATTTCGTTTTTCTTGAGTGTTCTTGAGTGTTCTTGAGAGTTCTTGAGATTTTTCAAGAGCTAGATCCTTTAAAATTCAAGTTTGTGTCTGTTGGTGTTTCTTTTGGAGAGTCAGCTTCAAGGGAGTCCTTTTAGGTGTTTAACAAGGTCAGAAGAGGGGTCTAGCTTGTGGTTGAGCTTGGCGTGTGAGATTAGAAGCATTTGAGGGAAGATCTAGGCTAAAGAAAATGGAGCTGCTTCAATCTGGTACAACAAGGCGTGAAGAGAAGAAAGAGAGAGGGATTGAGTGGGGGTGGTTCTCACAAATGAAAACAACTCTGAAAAGGTGTGGAGTTTGGAGAAACCATGAGAAGGAAGAGTCTTTGAAGGGTAAAGCTGCTGAGAAAGATCAGACAGCAAGAGAAACAAGTGGAAATTGCTTTAGTCTTGAAGAAAGTACACTGCTTGAGAAGATTGAAGATGTTTATGAGAACAAGATCAGTCTTAGGAGAGTGTATGAAGTCAAGAAGGTGATCAGTGGAGTTAAACCAGGAAGAGAAGAGTTCAATAACCATGTGAGGAAGCTACAACATTTGTGGGTTGAACTACAAGGGTTGAGATCCCATGTGGATGGGGATACTACACGAGAGCAAGAGATGGTCTTGAAGCTCTTGGCGAGCATGGAGTCATCATATGGGTGGCTGGTGGAGATGGTTCTAAGAGGGGAACAGCTTCCGGAAATGGAAGAGATCTGTGTGCTTATAAGAAGGGCGTATGAGATAATGAGAGATGATGAGAGGCTAACCATGAGTAGGAGTGAGAGCTCATGGAAGCCAACTGGGAGTAGGAGTGAGAGCTTCCAGAAGCTAACCATGAGTAGGAGTGAGGGCTCATGGAGGCTAACCGGGAGTAGGAGTGAGGGCTTCCGGAAGAGGAGGAGGTGCAGAATGCTATCCAAAGCTTCTATCAACATAGGAAAGGGTAGGAAGAGAGTTGTGGGAGAGTGTTCTTACTCAGCCTACATGGGGGAATCAGTAGAAGACAGTGGGGTGTTAAAAGAGCAGGAGAAAGGGAGTGGAGCTGATGATCGCATCACCAGGAAGGAATGGAGAGTGTTCATGGAACATGTACAAGCCTTAGCAGCAAGCAAGAAGCATGCTATACAATCCGGAGCTTCTAAACCCATTGTGATTGATTCTGGAGCAAGTCATCATATGATCAGTGATAGGAGGCTTATAAGTGAGATCAAGGCTGCAACAGGGAGTGTTATGATAGCTAATGGTGCTATGATCCCAATAGAAGGAGTGGGAAAGCTCAAACTGTTTGAGAAGGACACGGCTGCCTTCTACATGCCTCAGTTCACTTCAAATCTATTATCTGTGAAGAAAGCTACCATTGATCTTAATTGTCAAGTAGTATTCAGACCTGATGAAGTGGAGTTTCAAGATTTGAAGACTGGGAGAGTTATTGGCAGAGGGACAGCAAGAATCAGCTATTCCATCTTCAAATGGCTAAGAATTCTAAACCTTTTGATTCTGTGTGCTTAAGTAGTGCTGTTGATAGGTGTGATAGTATGACTTGGCATGCTAGATTGGGACATCCACATGCTCGTGCAATTGAATTGATCATGCCTAATATGTCATTTAATCACTTGGACTGTGAAGCATGCATATTAGGAAAGCATTGTAGGACTGTTTTTCCAACATCAGAGACTACTTATGAGCATTGCTTTGATCTAGTTCATTCAGATGTGTGGACAGCTCCTTGTTTGTCTAGAGATAGCCAGAAGTACTTTGTGACATTTATTGATGAGAAGTCTAAGTATACTTGGCTTACATTGCTTCCATCTAAAGATAGGGTGTTAGAAGCATTTATGAACTTCCAAGCATATGTATCTAATCAATACAATGCTACTGTGAAGGTACTGAGATCAGATAATGGAGGTGAATACATCAGCAATGCCTTCAAGAGTTATCTAGCCAAGCATGGGATTGTGCATCAGACTAGCTGCCCTTATACACCACAGCAGAATGGTGTAGCTGAGAGGAAGAATAGGCACTTGATGGAGGTTGCTAGATCGATGATGTTTCATGCAAATGTCCCAAAACGGTTTTGGAGTGATGCTGTGCAGACTGCTTGCTATCTCATCAACAGGGTTCCAACTAAGATATTGAAGAACCTGTCTCCATTTGAAGTGTTGAACAAGAGCAAACCTGTCATTGATCACCTACGTGTCTTTGGGTGTGTGTGCTATGTCATGGTTCCAGGAGAGCAGAGAAACAAGCTTGAGGCAAAGAGTACTAAGGCTATGTTCATTGGTTACTCTATCACTCAAAAGGGGTACAAGTGCTATGATCCTGAAGCAAGGAGGGTGATGGTATCTAGAGAAGTGAAGTTTGTTGAAACAAAAGGTTATTATGAAGAAAAGGAGTGGGAAAATCTGAAGGATTTGTCTCAAGCTCCATCTGATAAGGCAACAATACTGAGAGTATTGTTGGAGAAGCTCGGGATAGGGATATCCCAGGATCAGGAACCCGGGAGGAGAGAGCCTTCCAATCAGGCTGGTGGAGCTGGAAGAACAAGTCCTCTTGATCATGAGAGGGGGAATGGAACTGAATCTGGTGAGCAAGAGCAAAACCAAGAGGATTCAGGCCTTCATGATCAAGATACATCACAAGAAGTTGAGAACAATGTTCAGTCTAGTGGAGAAGTGGATGAGGGTCAGTCTAGTGGAGAAGAACAAGTCGGACCGGTCAGTTCAGAAGAGGAGCAAGTGGAGCCGGCTAGTGTTCAAACTGAAGATCAGGTTCAAGCTTTGAGGAGGAGCACAAGGATAAAGAGGGATCCTTCCAACTGGGTAAACACGAGAGTGTACTACAATGCCCAGGCTGTGGAGCATCCCTCTCAAGCCATGTGTTCCTTTGCTGAGTTTCCAGAGGAGCATTATGCCTTTATGATTAGTCTGGATGAGAGTTATGTACCAAGGACTTATGAAGAAGCTATGTTAGACAAGGAATGGAAAGAATCAGTGGGAGCTGAAGCAGGTGCTATGATCAAAAATGATACATGGTATGAGAGTGAGCTGCCTAAGGGAAAGAAGGCTGTATCTAGTAGATGGATCTTCACAATCAAGTATCTAGCAAATGGACAGATTGATAGGAAGAAGACTAGATTGGTTGCAAGAGGATTTACACAGACCTATGGAGAGGATTACATTGATACCTTTGCACCAGTAGCAAAGCTGCACACAGTTCGGATTGTGTTGTCCATTGCAACAAACTTGGAGTGGGATTTGTGGCAAATGGATGTGAAGAATGCTTTCCTGCAAGGTGAACTTGAAGATGAAGTATACATGCATCCGCCTCCTGGTCTTGAGCACCTAGTAAAGCCAGGGAATGTATTGAGATTGAAGAAGGCAATATATGGGCTGAAACAATCACCTAGAGCTTGGTACAGGAAGCTGAGTACAACACTCAATGGGAGAGGCTTTAGGAAGTCTGAACTAGATCACACTCTTTTCACCTTGACAGGACCCTCAGGGATCATTGTGATTCTAGTGTATGTGGATGATTTGATTATCACAGGGAGTGATAAGGCAGGGATTCAAGCTACTAAGGAGTTTCTCAAATCTGTGTTTGACATCAAGGATTTGGGAGAGATGAAGTATTTTCTGGGCATTGAGATATGCAGATCAAAGGAGGGTTTGTTTATGTCTCAAAGGAAGTATACTATGGATATGTTGAAGGAGACTGATGTGCTTGGAGGAAAGATAGCCAAGACACCTCTCGAGGAGGGATATAAGGTTCTGCGTGAGGGGGAGGTTGAAGAGAAGCAGCTGTTTGAGGATCCTAAGCTATACAGGAAGATGGTGGGCAAGCTGATCTACTTGACCATCACTAGGCCAGATATATGCTTTGCGGTGAATCAAGTGAGTCAGCATATGCAGGCACCAAAGGTCCATCATTGGAAGATGGTTGATAGGATACTGAGGTATTTGAGTGGCACGTCTGGTCAAGGAGTTTGGATGGGTTGTAATGGCAGTACAGAAGTGGTTGGATATTGTGATGCTGATTGGGCAGGAGATAGAGTGGACAGGAGATCAACTACTGGGTATTGTACATTCATTGGAGGGAACTTGGTCACTTGGAAGAGTAAGAAGCAGAAGGTTATCTCCTGTTCAAGTGCTGAAGCTGAGTATAGAGCCATGTTGAAGCTGACAAACGAGTTGGTGTGGATCAAGGGGATCTTGAAGCATTTGGAGATTGAGCAGAGTACTCCTATGACAATGCATTGTGACAATCAAGCAGCTATCCACATTGCTTCTAACTCAGTCTTTCATGAGAGGACGAAGCATATAGAAGTTGATTGCCACAAGGTGAGGCAGATGATTATACTTGGAGTGATATTGCCATGTTATACAAGAAGTGAAGATCAGCTTGCAGATGTGTTTACTAAGGCAGCGAGATTGAAGACAATGGAGTCCATACTATCAAGACTTGGACTCATTGATCTTACTCCTAGGAGATGAGCCCCTTAACCATGGAGTCTCCACTCTTTTTCCCTCATCAAGGTTTTATCCCATTGGGTTTTCCTTGGTGAGGTTTTTAATGAGGGAGGTCTTCATGGTTTCCAAGCTTGACTTGTTCTACATGGTCAAGCTTGAGGGGGAGTGTTGAGATGAGGAGATGAGGAGTGGATACATTGATAGAGGAAGAGTATTGGGTTAGTCAGTAACTTTGGGATTTACCACAGTAACTTTAGTTTTACTGTGGTAACTAAAGTGAGAAGAAGAGAAGTTACCCGGATGGGTTAAATTGGAGTCTAACTGAGGTTAATCCTTTCTTATCCTAAGTGAGACGTTGGAAGAGGATAAGGAAGGATAAGGGATCACTTTGACAGCCTGTATGATGCTGGAAAGGAGAGGATGCTTTTACACTAGTGCAAGCATGTGAGAAAGCACAGCCAAGTGATTCAAAAGGAGTTCCAGCCTGTCCTTTGACTCCACATGCTTATACATTTCGAAAACCCTTGTTGCTCTCTCTATATATACTTGTAAACCTCATCAGTTATTAATTAATGGAGTTTTGAGTATTCTCTCTCTACTTATTCTCTTAATCTCTTTAATCTTACATAAAACAGTATGATTGTTCTTAAACTTGGTTAGAAACACTCTAATACACAAAAGTGTATAGTAAGAAGCTTGATTTTGATACATAAAGTAGTGGAGAATCACCAGGAAGCTGAATAAATCTCATAGGAGTTAGGATGAAGAAGCTATCCCACTTTCAAATCAGGTGATCCCAGTTTTCCTGTTTGGGAATATGACAGCTTCTTTGTCATTCTAATCAAACCAGGATGAATCGCGATGTAAGAAGCTTGATTTTGATACATAAAGTAGTGGAGAATCACCAGGAAGCTGAATAAATCTCATAGGAGTTAGGATGAAGAAGCTATCCCACTTTCAAATCAGGTGATCCCAGTTTTCCTGTTTGGGAATATGACAGCTTCTTTGTCATTCTAATCAAACCAGGATGAATCGCGATGTAAGAAGCTTGATTTTGAAACATAAAGTAGTGGAGAATCACCAGGAAGCTGAATAAATCTCATAGGAGTTAGGATGAAGAAGCTATCCCACTTTCAAATCAGGTGATCCCAGTTTTCCTGTTTGGGAATATGACAGCTTCTTTGTCATTCTAATCAAACCAGGATGAATCGCGATGTAAGAAGCTTGATTTTGATACATAAAGTAGTGGAGAATCACCAGGAAGTCGAATAAATCTCATAGGAGTTAGGATGAAGAAGCTATCCCACTTTCAAATCAGGTGATCCCAGTTTTCCTGTTTGGGAATATGACAGCTTCTTTGTCATTCTAATCAAACCAGGATGAATCGCGATGTAAGAAGCTTGATTTTGATACATAAAGTAGTGGAGAATCACCAGGAAGCTGAATAAATCTCATAGGAGTTAGGATGAAGAAGCTATCCCACTTTCAAATCAGGTGATCCCAGTTTTCCTGTTTGGGAATATGACAGCTTCTTTGTCATTCTAATCAAACCAGGATGAATCGCGATGTAAGAAGCTTGATTTTGATACATAAAGTAGTGGAGAATCACCAGGAAGTGAATAAATCTCATAGGAGTTAGGATGAAGAAGCTATCCCACTTTCAAATCAGGTGATCCCAGTTTTCCTGTTTGGGAATATGACAGCTTCTTTGTCATTCTAATCAAACCAGGATGAATCGCGATGTAAGAAGCTTGATTTTGATACATAAAGTAGTGGAGAATCACCAGGAAGCTGAATAAATCTCATAGGAGTTAGGATGAAGAAGCTATCCCACTTTCAAATCAGGTGATCCCAGTTTTCCTGTTTGGGAATATGACAGCTTCTTTGTCATTCTAATCAAACCAGGATGAATCGCGATGTAAGAAGCTTGATTTTGATACATAAAGTAGTGGAGAATCACCAGGAAGCTGAATAAATCTCATAGGAGTTAGGATGAAGAAGCTATCCCACTTTCAAATCAGGTGATCCCAGTTTTCCTGTTTGGGAATATGACAGCTTCTTTGTCATTCTAATCAAACCAGGATGAATCGCGATGTAAGAAGCTTGATTTTGATACATAAAGTAGTGGAGAATCACCAGGAAGCGAATAAATCTCATAGGAGTTAGGATGAAGAAGCTATCCCACTTTCAAATCAGGTGATCCCAGTTTTCCTGTTTGGGAATATGACAGCTTCTTTGTCATTCTAATCAAACCAGGATGAATCGCGATGTAAGAAGCTTGATTTTGATACATAAAGTAGTGGAGAATCACCAGGAAGCTGAATAAATCTCATAGGAGTTAGGATGAAGAAGCTATCCCACTTTCAAATCAGGTGATCCCAGTTTTCCTGTTTGGGAATATGACAGCTTCTTTGTCATTCTAATCAAACCAGGATGAATCGCGATGTAAGAAGCTTGATTTTGATACATAAAGTAGTGGAGAATCACCAGGAAGCTGAATAAATCTCATAGGAGTTAGGATGAAGAAGCTATCCCACTTTCAAATCAGGTGATCCCAGTTTTCCTGTTTGGGAATATGACAGCTTCTTTGTCATTCTAATCAAACCAGGATGAATCGCGATGTAAGAAGCTTGATTTTGATACATAAAGTAGTGGAGAATCACCAGGAAGCTGAATAAATCTCATAGGAGTTAGGATGAAGAAGCTATCCCACTTTCAAATCAGGTGATCCCAGTTTTCCTGTTTGGGAATATGACAGCTTCTTTGTCATTCTAATCAAACCAGGATGAATCGCGATGTAAGAAGCTTGATTTTGATACATAAAGTAGTGGAGAATCACCAGGAAGCTGAATAAATCTCATAGGAGTTAGGATGAAGAAGCTATCCCACTTTCAAATCAGGTGATCCCAGTTTTCCTGTTTGGGAATATGACAGCTTCTTTGTCATTCTAATCAAACCAGGATGAATCGCGATGTAAGAAGCTTGATTTTGATACATAAAGTAGTGGAGAATCACCAGGAAGCTGAATAAATCTCATAGGAGTTAGGATGAAGAAGCTATCCCACTTTCAAATCAGGTGATCCCAGTTTTCCTGTTTGGGAATATGACAGCTTCTTTGTCATTCTAATCAAACCAGGATGAATCGCGATGTAAGAAGCTTGATTTTGATACATAAAGTAGTGGAGAATCACCAGGAAGCTGAATAAATCTCATAGGAGTTAGGATGAAGAAGCTATCCCACTTTCAAATCAGGTGATCCCAGTTTTCCTGTTTGGGAATATGACAGCTTCTTTGTCATTCTAATCAAACCAGGATGAATCGCGATGTAAGAAGCTTGATTTTGATACATAAAGTAGTGGAGAATCACCAGGAAGTGAATAAATCTCATAGGAGTTAGGATGAAGAAGCTATCCCACTTTCAAATCAGGTGATCCCAGTTTTCCTGTTTGGGAATATGACAGCTTCTTTGTCATTCTAATCAAACCAGGATGAATCGCGATGTAAGAAGCTTGATTTTGATACATAAAGTAGTGGAGAATCACCAGGAAGCTGAATAAATCTCATAGGAGTTAGGATGAAGAAGCTATCCCACTTTCAAATCAGGTGATCCCAGTTTTCCTGTTTGGGAATATGACAGCTTCTTTGTCATTCTAATCAAACCAGGATGAATCGCGATGTAAGAAGCTTGATTTTGATACATAAAGTAGTGGAGAATCACCAGGAAGCTGAATAAATCTCATAGGAGTTAGGATGAAGAAGCTATCCCACTTTCAAATCAGGTGATCCCAGTTTTCCTGTTTGGGAATATGACAGCTTCTTTGTCATTCTAATCAAACCAGGATGAATCGCGATGTAAGAAGCTTGATTTTGATACATAAAGTAGTGGAGAATCACCAGGAAGTCGAATAAATCTCATAGGAGTTAGGATGAAGAAGCTATCCCACTTTCAAATCAGGTGATCCCAGTTTTCCTGTTTGGGAATATGACAGCTTCTTTGTCATTCTAATCAAACCAGGATGAATCGCGATGTAAGAAGCTTGATTTTGATACATAAAGTAGTGGAGAATCACCAGGAAGCTGAATAAATCTCATAGGAGTTAGGATGAAGAAGCTATCCCACTTTCAAATCAGGTGATCCCAGTTTTCCTGTTTGGGAATATGACAGCTTCTTTGTCATTCTAATCAAACCAGGATGAATCGCGATGTAAGAAGCTTGATTTTGATACATAAAGTAGTGGAGAATCACCAGGAAGCTGAATAAATCTCATAGGAGTTAGGATGAAGAAGCTATCCCACTTTCAAATCAGGTGATCCCAGTTTTCCTGTTTGGGAATATGACAGCTTCTTTGTCATTCTAATCAAACCAGGATGAATCGCGATGTAAGAAGCTTGATTTTGATACATAAAGTAGTGGAGAATCACCAGGAAGTCGAATAAATCTCATAGGAGTTAGGATGAAGAAGCTATCCCACTTTCAAATCAGGTGATCCCAGTTTTCCTGTTTGGGAATATGACAGCTTCTTTGTCATTCTAATCAAACCAGGATGAATCGCGATGTAAGAAGCTTGATTTTGATACATAAAGTAGTGGAGAATCACCAGGAAGCTGAATAAATCTCATAGGAGTTAGGATGAAGAAGCTATCCCACTTTCAAATCAGGTGATCCCAGTTTTCCTGTTTGGGAATATGACAGCTTCTTTGTCATTCTAATCAAACCAGGATGAATCGCGATGTAAGAAGCTTGATTTTGATACATAAAGTAGTGGAGAATCACCAGGAAGCTGAATAAATCTCATAGGAGTTAGGATGAAGAAGCTATCCCACTTTCAAATCAGGTGATCCCAGTTTTCCTGTTTGGGAATATGACAGCTTCTTTGTCATTCTAATCAAACCAGGATGAATCGCGATGTAAGAAGCTTGATTTTGATACATAAAGTAGTGGAGAATCACCAGGAAGCTGAATAAATCTCATAGGAGTTAGGATGAAGAAGCTATCCCACTTTCAAATCAGGTGATCCCAGTTTTCCTGTTTGGGAATATGACAGCTTCTTTGTCATTCTAATCAAACCAGGATGAATCGCGATGTAAGAAGCTTGATTTTGATACATAAAGTAGTGGAGAATCACCAGGAAGCTGAATAAATCTCATAGGAGTTAGGATGAAGAAGCTATCCCACTTTCAAATCAGGTGATCCCAGTTTTCCTGTTTGGGAATATGACAGCTTCTTTGTCATTCTAATCAAACCAGGATGAATCGCGATGTAAGAAGCTTGATTTTGATACATAAAGTAGTGGAGAATCACCAGGAAGCTGAATAAATCTCATAGGAGTTAGGATGAAGAAGCTATCCCACTTTCAAATCAGGTGATCCCAGTTTTCCTGTTTGGGAATATGACAGCTTCTTTGTCATTCTAATCAAACCAGGATGAATCGCGATGTAAGAAGCTTGATTTTGATACATAAAGTAGTGGAGAATCACCAGGAAGCTGAATAAATCTCATAGGAGTTAGGATGAAGAAGCTATCCCACTTTCAAATCAGGTGATCCCAGTTTTCCTGTTTGGGAATATGACAGCTTCTTTGTCATTCTAATCAAACCAGGATGAATCGCGATGTAAGAAGCTTGATTTTGATACATAAAGTAGTGGAGAATCACCAGGAAGTCGAATAAATCTCATAGGAGTTAGGATGAAGAAGCTATCCCACTTTCAAATCAGGTGATCCCAGTTTTCCTGTTTGGGAATATGACAGCTTCTTTGTCATTCTAATCAAACCAGGATGAATCGCGATGTAAGAAGCTTGATTTTGATACATAAAGTAGTGGAGAATCACCAGGAAGCTGAATAAATCTCATAGGAGTTAGGATGAAGAAGCTATCCCACTTTCAAATCAGGTGATCCCAGTTTTCCTGTTTGGGAATATGACAGCTTCTTTGTCATTCTAATCAAACCAGGATGAATCGCGATGTAAGAAGCTTGATTTTGATACATAAAGTAGTGGAGAATCACCAGGAAGTCGAATAAATCTCATAGGAGTTAGGATGAAGAAGCTATCCCACTTTCAAATCAGGTGATCCCAGTTTTCCTGTTTGGGAATATGACAGCTTCTTTGTCATTCTAATCAAACCAGGATGAATCGCGATGTAAGAAGCTTGATTTTGATACATAAAGTAGTGGAGAATCACCAGGAAGCTGAATAAATCTCATAGGAGTTAGGATGAAGAAGCTATCCCACTTTCAAATCAGGTGATCCCAGTTTTCCTGTTTGGGACAGCTTCTTTGTCATTCTAATCAAACCAGGATGAATCGCGATGTAAGAAGCTTGATTTTGATACATAAAGTAGTGGAGAATCACCAGGAAGCTGAATAAATCTCATAGGAGTTAGGATGAAGAAGCTATCCCACTTTCAAATCAGGTGATCCCAGTTTTCCTGTTTGGGAATATGACAGCTTCTTTGTCATTCTAATCAAACCAGGATGAATCGCGATGTAAGAAGCTTGATTTTGATACATAAAGTAGTGGAGAATCACCAGGAAGCTGAATAAATCTCATAGGAGTTAGGATGAAGAAGCTATCCCACTTTCAAATCAGGTGATCCCAGTTTTCCTGTTTGGGAATATGACAGCTTCTTTGTCATTCTAATCAAACCAGGATGAATCGCGATGTAAGAAGCTTGATTTTGATACATAAAGTAGTGGAGAATCACCAGGAAGCTGAATAAATCTCATAGGAGTTAGGATGAAGAAGCTATCCCACTTTCAAATCAGGTGATCCCAGTTTTCCTGTTTGGGAATATGACAGCTTCTTTGTCATTCTAATCAAACCAGGATGAATCGCGATGTAAGAAGCTTGATTTTGATACATAAAGTAGTGGAGAATCACCAGGAAGCTGAATAAATCTCATAGGAGTTAGGATGAAGAAGCTATCCCACTTTCAAATCAGGTGATCCCAGTTTTCCTGTTTGGGAATATGACAGCTTCTTTGTCATTCTAATCAAACCAGGATGAATCGCGATGTAAGAATGATTTTAGAGAGTTGAACAGTATTGAGAGATTTAGAGAAAGATTAAAGTGAGATGAGATGATTTATGAAATGTAGAAGAGAAACATGATGAACTAGAGAGAGAATATGATAAACTCGTGTTAATCATTAATCAAGACAGAGTTTACAATATATAGAGAGAGACATTAGGGTATTCAGAAGCTCTAAGCATGTGTGGTCAAGGATAAGGTTGCTTTAATTCAAATGTAAACCAATGAGGAAGATCACACGCTTATGGCATCTTTTGTTAAGATGAGGAGAGTTAAGTGAAGAAGGGAGATGAGGCTTGAGTAGAATGAGGATAAGGAAGGCTAGGAAGGTTTGGGAGCTTTGAGATCAACCAGTCCGTACAAGGCCGTACAAGGCCGTACATGACCGTACAAGATGGGATCGACCAAAGCTCAACCAAACCTTTACCTTGTGTTACCCGAGTTACTTAGGTAAAGAGGAGAAGTTACCTTAGCCTTTGTGGGATGGATCAGACCGTTGGAAAGGATAAGGGCGAGTCTTGGACAGGCTGTCACAGCTGGAAAGTGAAAGCAAAAGGAAGCAGCCAGCTAAAGATGCTTCACACGGATTGATCACCTTATTGGATGGTTTTAATTAAGCCTTGACTCCACATGCTTATCTTATCCTCTTGTTTACGAAAACCCTAATCTCTCTCTTCATATATATATGTAAACTCTCTCATTAATACAATTAAGAAAGTTATGAGTCTCTCTTAGTCTCTTTGTCTCTCAATGGTTCTATACTAGACTCTTAATCTCATTTTATACTCAAATCTCTTCTAAATCACTTCTAGTCTTTCTTATTCACTCAGATTACTCTACTCAATCCTAAAAGTGATATGGTATCAGAGCCAGGTTCCTAGAGAACTTGGTTTCGTTGGGTTCTTTGAAGATTCAAGGTTGAAGCTTTGAAGAAACAGTTTGGTGTTCTTGTGTTCTTAAGCGGTTCTGGGTAGTCTTTCTGAGTTATATTGGTTGTTTGAAGCTGCTAGTGTTCGCTCAAGACAGTTACCTCAAGAGAAAGTTATTGAAGTCTAAAGGGTTCTACATTCAACATGGAGAGTGGGATGAACATGAACATGAAGGTGGCGGTTTGTTTCAAGGGAAACAACTACTTGGTGTGGTCTCGGATGGTGAGAACCACAGTGGGAAGCAAGGGGCTTTGGAAGCACATCACGCCAGGAGAAGCTCCAAAGCTCATCACCCAAGGAGAGGCTGAAGATGAAGCGGCAAGCAAGGCAGAAGAGAAGTGGCATCAAGAGGACATGTTGGTGATGTCAGTGCTCCATGCGTCCCTTGAGCCGGCTATTCTGGATGCATACAGCTACTGTGAGTCTGCTAAAGAGCTGTGGGATACCTTGAAGAAGGTGTATGGCAACACTTCAAACCTAAGCCGAGTGTTTGAAGTGAAGCAAGCCATCAACAACCTTGTACAAGAAGACATGGAGTTCACCAAGCATCTAGGGAGATTCAGGAGTCTCTGGTCCGAGATGGAGATGCTTAGGCCAAGCACAACGGATGCTGATGAGCTTAACAAGAGGAGAGAGCAAGACAAGGTCTTTGGGCTACTCCTCACGCTGAACCCGGCTTACAACGGTCTCATCCAGCACCTGCTGAGGGAGGACAATCTACCTGATCTTGAGGATGTGTGTGCACGGATTCAGAAGGAGCAAGGCTCCATTGGGCTGTTTACAAAGAAGGGAGACCTTTCCCTTGCAAGCCAAGCAACTCAAGAGGAGGGGAGTGAAGCTCCGCAAGCAAACAAGGTTGCTGCGCATGGGAAGTTTGAGGAGAGGAGGTTCAATGGGAACTGTGATCACTGCAAGAAGCATGGCCACAAGAAGAGCCAATGCTGGATCCTTCACCCACACCTCAAGCCGGCAAAGTTCATGAAGGACCGTGAAGCAAGGGCTAATGCATCAGATGGAACGGGTGGAGCTGGTACAAGCAAAGGAAAGGAGATAGATGGGCGTGAGGCAGGGGATGGGAAGTCTCTTGCTGCCTACACCGGGGCACCAAGCAACCGTGGGAACAATGACCAAGAGTATCTAAGGAGATCCGACCTTGATGCTCTCATTAAGATGTTCAAGGAGAATGGTAACATCTTTGGGTATTCTTTTGGTGCTAGGATGGTAGAGAACTATGAGAATCTAACTAGAACTGATAGGATGCATGAGAGCTTGATAGAAATGGTAAATCAATCTAGGATTGCAAACCTTGCTAGAAATGATCATGCATTCAAACCATCTAGTATCCTTGCGCATATTGCTAGTTCTCATGACATTAAGCCATTAGTGATTGATTCAGGTGCATCTCATCATATGATAAGTGATACTAGCTTGATTAAAAACATTGTGCCAATGAATGGAAATGTAATGATTGCTAATGGAGATAAGATTCCTATTAGAGGAATAGGAAGTCTTAAACTGTTTAATAAGGAAACTAAAGCTTTTTATATGCCTGAATTTACATCAAACTTGTTATCTGTTAAGAAGTGTGCTACTGATTTGCAATGCAATGTTATATTCAGTCCTAATGATGTTAAGTTTCAGGATATTAAAAGCAGCAAGATGATCGGAAAGGGAGTGACTAAAGGAGAGCTATATTTACTTGAAGATCTCACTCCTGTTTCTAGATATAGCTGCTCGTTTACTTCTGTTTCTAGTTCTGGTTTAAGTAAAAATGCATTGTGGCATGCTAGATTAGGACACCCTCATAATAAGGCTTTAAAACTGATGTTGCCAGGTGTTTCCTTTGAGAATAATGATTGTGAAGCTTGCATTTTAGGCAAGCATTGTAGAACTGTCTTTACCAAGTCTACTACTGTTTATGAAAAATGTTTTGATCTTATTCATTCTGATGTTTGGACTGCACCCTGCCTATCTAGAGAAAACCATAAGTATTATGTAACTTTCATTGATGAAAAATCCAAATACACCTGGTTAACCTTAATTCCAACCAAAGATAGGGTACTTGATGCATTTAAAAACTTTCAATCCTATGTGACTAACCATTACAATGCCAAGATAAAGATTTTCAGGTCAGATAATGGAGGAGAGTACACGGGACAAGCATTCAAACTACACCTATCTCAGCATGGAATCCTTCATCAGACAAGCTGTCCCTATACCCCACAACAGAATGGTGTGGCTGAGAGGAAGAACAGGCATTTGATGGAAGTAGCCAGGTCCATGATGTTTCAATCCAATGTGCCTAAGAAGTTTTGGAGTGATGCTGTTGCTACGGCGTGTTATCTCATCAACAGGACACCAACTCTGATCCTTCAAGGACAATCACCATTTGAGGTACTGAATCAGTACAAGCCTTCTCTCGAGCATATGAAGGTCTTTGGGTGTTTGTGTTTTGTGATGGTGCCTGGAGAGATAAGAAACAAGCTAGAAGCTAAGAGTTCAAAGGCAATGTTCATTGGATACTCATCAAGTCAGAAAGGATACAAGTGCTATGATCCTAACACAAGGAGAGTGTTAGTATCTAGAGAAGTGAAGTTTGTTGAAGAGAAAGGATATTATGAGGAACAGATTCAAGAAGACTTGAAGGATCTTACCTCTGATAGAGCTGAAACCTTGAGGATTATCCTAGAAGGCCTTGGAATCAACATGAATCAAGGACATCAAGAGGGGAGAAGTACTACCACAGTCCCGGATCATCAGACTTCCAACCTTGAGCATGAGGGGGGGAATGAAACAAGAACTAGAGAAGAGAGTTCTGGCTCTCATGATCAAGCTGTGGAATCAAATGATCAAGAAGAAGGAGCTGAAGAGAGTCAGCTAAGGGAAGAAGGAGCTGAAGCAAGTCAGCTAGGAGAAGAAAGATCTGAAACAAGTGTGCTGCCACAAGAAGAAGAACAAGAGATGGCGCAAGAAGGGCCAGTATTGAGAAGAAGTACAAGGCTGAGAAAGGATCCTTCCAGTTGGGTAAACACAAGAGTGTACTACAATGCCCAAGCTGTGAAGCATCCTACTCAGGCCGTGTGTTCTTTTGCTCAATATCCAGAAGCACATTGCGCATTCATGGTAAACTTGGATGAGAATCACATTCCAAGAAGCTATGAAGAGGCAATGGAGGATAAGGAATGGAAGGAATCAGTAGGAGCTGAGGCAGGAGCTATGATAAAGAATGATACATGGTATGAGAGTGAACTACCAAAAGGGAAGAAAGCTGTGTCTAGTAGATGGATCTTTACAATCAAGTACAAGGCTGATGGGTCGATTGAGAGGAAGAAGACTAGACTAGTAGCAAGAGGGTTCACTCAGACATATGGAGAGGATTACATTGAAACATTTGCACCAGTGGCCAAGCTACACACCATTAGGATTATTTTAAGCTTGGCTGTGAACCTTGGATGGGGATTGTGGCAAATGGATGTAAAGAATGCATTTCTACAAGGAGAACTGAGGATGAAGTCTATATGTATCCTCCATCAGGTCTGGAACATCTAGTGAAGAGAGGGAATGTACTGAGTATTAGATTTGGTGATTTAAAGAGTGATTAAGCCTAATCTGAGAATTAAAGAGATTGGAGATTAAGAACAAGAGAGAGACTTAAGAGAGAGAGACTCAAAACTCCATTAATTAATACTGATGAGGGTTTACAAGTATATAAAGAGAGAGCAACAAGTAATTTCGAAATGTATAAGCATGTGTAGTCAAAGGACAGGCTGGAACTCCTTTTGAATCACTTGGCTGTGCTTTCTCACATGCTTGCACTAGTAGAAAAGCATCCTCTCCTTTCCAGCATCATACAGGCTGTCAAAGTGCTCCCTTATCCTTCCTTATCCTCTTTGGTCGAGTTTACTCTCTTCCCTTCACTAAGTTACCTTCTCATCCATCAGATAACTTCCCAAGTAGTTACTGTGGTTAAACTAAAGTTACCACAGTAAAACTCCAAAGTTACTGTCTGCTCAAACTCTCTTCCCCTCTCAATATATCAACTCTTTATTCTCTCATCTCAACACTCCCCCTCAAGCTTGACCATGTGGAACAAGTCAAGCTTGGAAGGACCATGAGATCTCCCTCATTAAAACCTCATTAAAGAAAACCCATTGGGACAAAACCTTAATGAGGAAAAAGAGTAGAGATCACATGATCAGGAGAGTGTATAGACTAGCCCTTAGGCGAGAGATCAATGAGTCCTAACCTGATGTGTATGGACTCCATTGTCTTTTGCCTTGCTGCCTTTGTGAACACATCTGCTAACTGATCCTCACTCCGAGTATAACAAGGTAGAATCACCCCAAGAATCATCATCTGCCTCACCTTGTGACAATCAACCTCAATGTGCTTTGTTCTCTCATGGAACACAGAATTAGATGCAATGTGGATAGCTGCTTGATTATCACAATGCATTGTCATTGGCGTTGCTTGAATAATCTCCAGATGCTTCAAAATCCCTTTTATCCACACTAGCTCATTTGTAAGCTTCAGCATTGCTCTATACTCGGCCTCAGCACTGGAACAAGACACTACCTTCTGCTTCTTACTCTTCCAAGTGACCAAGTTACCACCAATGAATGTACAATAGCCTGTGGTTGATCTTCTATCTGCTCGGTCCCCAGCCCAATCTGCATCACAGTAGCCTACAACCTCAGTACTCTTGTTACATCCCATCCATACTCCAAGACCAGTAGTTCCATTCAGATACATCAAGATCCTTTCCACCATCCGCCAGTGGTGCTCCTTAGGAACTTGCATGTGTTGACTGACTTGATTCACCGCAAAGCACACATCAGGTCTAGTAATGGTAAGATAAATCAACTTCCCCACTAGCTTCCTATACAGCTTAGGATCATGGAATGGCTTGCTATCCTCAATCTCCCCCTCACGTGGAACCTTGTAACCATCCTCCATTGGCATCTTGGCTGTCTTTCCTCCATAGGCATCTGCTCCCTTCAATAGATCAATCACATACTTCCTTTGAGACATAAACAATCCTTCCTTTGATCTGCATATCTCAATCCCAAGAAAATACTTCATTTCCCCCAAGTCTTTAATCTCAAAGCTTGCCTTGAGATACTCCTTTGTAGCCTTGATGCCTTCCTTATCACTGCCTGTGATGATGATATCATCCACATACACAAGCAATACCACAATACCAGATGAGGTGGTTAGGGTAAAGAGAGTGTGATCCAATTCTGACTTTCTGAACCCTCTCCCATTCAGTGTAGTACTCAACTTGTTGTACCACGCCCTTGGAGACTGCTTGAGACCATAGATAGCTTTCCTCAACCTCAACACATTACCCTTCTTTACTAGATGTTCAAGACCTGGTGGTGGATGCATGTATACTTCATCTTCCAACTCTCCTTGAAGGAATGCATTCTTCACATCCATTTGCCACAAATCCCACTCAAGATTCACAGCTAAAGATAATACAATCCTGATAGTATGAAGTTTAGCCACAGGAGCAAAGGTCTCAACATAGTCCTCACCATATGTCTGAGTAAATCCTCTTGCCACCAACCTAGACTTGCGCCTCTCTATTCTTCCATCAGGATGAAACTTGATTGTGAACACCCATTTACTAGTCACTGCCTTCTTCCCTTTAGGCAGCTCACTCTCATACCATGTTTCATTCTTAATCATGGCTCCGGACTCATCAGCAACTGAATCTCTCCACTCCTTTAAAGCCATAGCTTCTTCATATGTCCTTGGAATATAGCTCTCATCCAAGCTTACTGTGAAGGCTATATGCTCGTCCGGAAACTCTGCAAAGGAACACATAGCTTGAGAAGGATGCTCCACAGCCTGGGCATTGTAGTACACTCTCGTGTTTACCCAGTTGGAAGCATCTCTCTTCACCCTTGTGCTCCTCCTTAGCTCCTGAACTTGTTCTTCTTGTGGCTCTTGCCCATCTTCACTTGATTGAGCACCACTCTCATTTGACCCATCAGGATCTACTTCCCAATCTCCACTAGACTGAGTACCACTCTCATCTGAGCCAGTAGACTCTCTTTGCCCATCTCCACTAGACTGAGCACCACTCTCTACTTCCTGTGTCACCTCTTGATTATGCTGGCCTGAATCTTCTTGATTGTGCACTTGCTCATGAGATTCAGTTCCATTCCCCCTCTCATGATCAAGAGGAGTTGTTCTTTCAGCTTCACTAGTAGGATTGGAAGACTCTCTTCTTCCAGATTCCTGATCCTGGGATAACCCTATCCCTAGCTTCTCCAACAGCACCCTCAGTGTTGTTGCTCTATCAGATGGAGCTTGAGACAAATCCTTCAGATTTTCCCACTCCTTTTCTTCATAATACCCTTTGGATTCAATAAACTTCACTTCTCTAGATACCATCACTCTCCTTGCTTCAGGATCATAGCACTTGTATCCCTTCTGAGTGATAGAGTATCCAATAAACATTGCCTTAGTACTCTTTGCCTCCAGCTTGTTTCTCTGTTCTCCTGGAGTCATGACATAGCATACACACCCAAATACTCGTAGGTGATCAATAAAAGGCTTGCTCTTATTCAGCACCTCAAATGGAGACAGATTCTTCAGTATCTTGGTTGGGACCCGGTTGATGAGGTAGCAAGCAGTCTGAACAGCATCTCCCCAAAATCTTTTTGGGACATTTGCATGAAACATCATCGACCTAGCAACCTCCATCAAGTGCCTATTCTTCCTCTCAGCTACACCATTCTGCTGTGGTGTGTAGGGACAACTGGTCTGATGCACAATCCCATGCTTGGCTAGATGACTCTTGAAGGCATTGCTGATGTATTCACCTCCGTTGTCTGATCTCAGTACCTTCACAGTAGCATTGTATTGATTAGATACATATGCTTGGAAGTTCATAAACGCTTCTAGCACCTTATCTTTAGATGGAAGCAATGTGAGCCATGTATACTTAGACTTCTCATCAATGAATGTCACAAAGTATTTATGGCTGTCTCTAGACATGCATGGAGCGGTCCACACATCCGAGTGAACTAGATCAAAGCAATGCTCATAAGTAGTCTTAGATGTTGGGAAAACAGTCCTACAATGCTTTCCTAATATGCATGCTTCACAATCCAAGTGATTGAATGACATATTAGGGATTATCAATTCAATGGCACGAGCATGAGGATGTCCTAATCTAGCATGCCAAGTAATACTATCAATCTTCTCAGCAGTACTACTCAAGCAAATAGAATCAAAGGGATTAGAGGTCTTAGCCAAGTCGAGGTGGTATAGCTGATTTTTGCTGTCTCCTCTGCCAATGACTCTCCCAGTCTTCAAATCTTGAAACTCAACTTCATCAGGTCTGAATACTACTTGACAATCAAGATCAATGGTAGCTTTCTTCACAGATAATAGATTTGAAGTGAACTGAGGCATGTAGAAGGCAGCCGTGTCCTTCTCAAACAGTTTGAGCTTTCCCACTCCTTCTATTGGGATCATAGCACCATTAGCTATCCTAACACTCCCTGTTGCAGCCTTGATCTCACTTATAAGCCTCCTATCACTGATCATATGATGACTTGCTCCAGAATCAATCACCATGGGTTTAGAAGCTCCGGATTGTATAGCATGCTTCTTGCTTGCTGTTAAGGCTTGTACATGTTCCATGAACACTCTCCATTCCTTCCTGGTGATGCGATCATCAGCTCCACTCCCTTTCTCCTGCTCTCTTAACACCCCACTGTCTTCTACTGATTCCCCCATGTAGGCTGAGTAAGAACACTCTCCCACAACTCTCTTTCTACCCTTTCCTATGTTGATAGAAGCTTTGGATAGCATTCTGCACCTTCTCTTCTTCCGGAAGCCCTCACTCCTACTCCCGGTTAGCCTCCATGAGCCCTCACTCCTACTCATGGTTAGCTTCTGGAAGCTCACTCCTCTCCCGCCTCCATGAGCCCTCACTCCTACTCATGGTTAGCTTCTGGAAGCTCTCACTCCTACTCCCATTGGCTTCCATGAGCTCTCACTCCTACTCATGGTTAGCCTCTCATCATCTCTCATTATCTCATACGCCCTTCTTATAAGCCCACAAATCTCTTCCATTTCCGGAAGCTGTTCCCCTCTTAGAACCATCTCTACCAGCCACCCATATGATGACTCCATGCTCGCCAAGAGCTTCAAGACCGTCTCTTGCTCTTGTGTAGTATCCCCATCCACATGGGATCTCAACCCTTGTAGTTCAACCCACAAATGTTGTAGCTTCCTCACATGGTTATTGAACTCTTCTCTTCCTGGTTTACCTCCACTAATCACCTTCTTGACTTCATACACTCTCCTAAGACTGATCTTGTTCTCATAAACATCTTCAATCTTCTCAAGCAGTGTACTTTCTTCAAGACTAAAGCAATTTCCACTTGTTTCTCTTGCTGTCTGATCTTTCTCAGCAGCTTTACCCTTCAAAGACTCTTCCTTCTCATGGTTTCTCCAAACTCCACACCTCTTCAGAGTCGTTTTCATTTGTGAGAACCACCCCCACTCATTCCCTCTCTCTTCCTTCTCTTCACGCCTTGCTGAACCACCAGCTAAACCCATCTTCTGACCTTGTCAAACACCTAAAGGAACTCCCTTGAAGCTGACTCTCCAAAAGAAACACCAACAGACACAAACTTGACTTTTAAAGGATCTAGCTCTTGAAAAACCTCAAGAACTCTCAAGAACACTCAAGAACACTCAAGAACATTTAGAAAAACGAAATCACTCTCTCCTTTTAAACGAACCTGGCTCTGATACCATATTAGATTTGGTGATTTAAAGAGTGATTAAGCCTAATCTGAGAATTAAAGAGATTGGAGATTAAGAACAAGAGAGAGACTTAAGAGAGAGAGACTCAAAACTCCATTAATTAATACTGATGAGGGTTTACAAGTATATAAAGAGAGAGCAACAAGTAATTTCGAAATGTATAAGCATGTGTAGTCAAAGGACAGGCTGGAACTCCTTTTGAATCACTTGGCTGTGCTTTCTCACATGCTTGCACTAGTAGAAAAGCATCCTCTCCTTTCCAGCATCATACAGGCTGTCAAAGTGCTCCCTTATCCTTCCTTATCCTCTTTGGTCGAGTTTACTCTCTTCCCTTCACTAAGTTACCTTCTCATCTCATCAGATAACTTCCCAAGTAGTTACTGTGGTTAAACTAAAGTTACCACAGTAAAACTCCAAAGTTACTGTCTGCTCCAACTCTCTTCCCCTCTCAATATATCAACTCTTTATTCTCTCATCTCAACACTGAGGCTAAAGAAAGCTATTTATGGGTTGAAGCAATCACCAAGAGCTTGGTATAACAAGTTGAGCACAACTTTAAACGGCCGAGGCTTCAAGAAGTCAGAGTTGGATCACACTCTCTTTACACTCACGACACCCTCAGGTATGGTTGCTCTCCTTGTGTATGTGGATGATATCATTATCACTGGGAGTGATAAGGAAGGTATCAAAGCAACCAAGGAGTTTCTAAAGTCTATGTTTGAAATCAAAGACTTGGGAGAAATGAAATACTTTCTTGGAATTGAGATTTGTAGATCCAAGGAAGGTTTGTTCATGTCCCAAAGGAAGTATACACTTGATCTTTTGAAAGGTGCAGGTGCTTATGGAGGCAAGACAGCAAGGATGCCAATGGAGGATGGCTACAAAGTACCAAGAGAGGGGGAGATTGAAGACAGCAAGCCATTTCATGATCCTAAACTCTATAGAACACTTGTTGGCAAATTGATTTACCTTACCATTACAAGGCCTGATATATGTTTTGCTGTGAATCAGGTGAGCCAACACATGCAGGTTCCCAAGGAACATCACTGGCGCATGGTGGAGAGGCTGTTGATGTATCTGAATGGCTCGCCGGATCAAGGAGTATGGATGGGGTGCAATGGAAGCACAGAAGTGGTGGGCTATTGTGATGCTGATTGGGCAGGAGATAGAGCTGACAGGAGATCAACCACAGGCTATTGCACATTCATTGGAGGCAACTTGGTGACTTGGAAGAGCAAGAAACAGAAGGTGGTGTCATGTTCAAGTGCAGAAGCTGAGTATAGAGCTATGCTGAAGCTCACAAACGAGTTGGTGTGGATCAAAGGCATCTTGAAGCACTTGGAGATTGATCAAGCCACTCCAATGACTATGCATTGCGACAATCAAGCTGCCATTCACATTGCATCCAACTCGGTGTTCCATGAGAGAACCAAGCACATTGAGGTTGATTGCCACAAGGTGAGACAGATGATTGTGCTTGGAGTGATCTTACCTTGCTATACGAGAAGTGAAGATCAGTTGGCTGATGTGTTCACCAAGGCAGCAAGACAAAAGACTATGGAGTCCATTCACATTAGATTGGGACTCATAGATCTTGGGAAGAGAAGGAGCTGATCCCCTTAGCTGTGAGATCTTTACTCTTTTTCCCTCATTAAGGTTTTATCCCAATGGGTTTTCCTTAGTGAGGTTTTTAATGAGGAAGATCTCATGGCTGTCCAAGCTTAGACTTTCACAAAGCTAAGCTTGAGGGGGAGTGTTAAGATGAGGAGAGTTAAGTGAAGAAGGGAGATGAGGCTTGAGTAGAATGAGGATAAGGAAGGCTAGGAAGGTTTGGGAGCTTTGAGATCAACCAGTCCGTACAAGGCCGTACAAGGCCGTACATGACCGTACAAGATGGGATCGACCAAAGCTCAACCAAACCTTTACCTTGTGTTACCCGAGTTACTTAGGTAAAGAGGAGAAGTTACCTTAGCCTTTGTGGGATGGATCAGACCGTTGGAAAGGATAAGGGCGAGTCTTGGACAGGCTGTCACAGCTGGAAAGTGAAAGCAAAAGGAAGCAGCCAGCTAAAGATGCTTCACACGGATTGATCACCTTATTGGATGGTTTTAAATTAAGCCTTGACTCCACATGCTTATCTTATCCTCTTGTTTACGAAAACCCTAATCTCTCTCTTCATATATATATGTAAACTCTCTCATTAATACAATTAAGAAAGTTATGAGTCTCTCTTAGTCTCTTTGTCTCTCAATGGTTCTATACTAGACTCTTAATCTCATTTATACTCAAATCTCTTCTAAATCACTTCTAGTCTTTCTTATTCACTCAGATTACTCTACTCAATCCTAAAAGTGATATCTTTTGGGGAGACTCCTTTTGCCTTTACAGCCTGTGCCAGACTGTCAGGATAAGCCGCGGTCACTCTATCCATCCAAACGGTCATATCTCCTAAGGTAAAACCCCTTTGGCCGTTTAACCCTTTCACCCGGGTAACTTTCCTCTTGGTCGAGTTATGGATCGACCCGGACAGTACGGACGGTACGGCCGGTACGGCCTCTTGTACGGCCTGGTCGATCCCTAACCTTCCTTCCCTTTGCCTTCACATTCTCACATCCTCAACTCCTTAAGCCATCTCCCCATATACTGAACAACTCATTTAACACTCCCCCTCAAGCTTAACTTAGTAACTTAGTTAAGCTTGGAACCACCATGAGATCTTCCTCATTAAAAACCTCACCAAGGAAAACCCATTGGGACAAAACCTTGATGAGGGAAAAAGAGTGAAGACCTCATGGCAAAGGGGATCAGCTCCTTGGGGAAAGATCTATGAGCCCCAATCTGGTATGAATGGACTCCATAGTCTTTTGTCTTGCGGCCTTGGTGAACACATCCGCAAGTTGATCCTCACTCCTTGTGTAGCATGGCAAGATCACTCCCAAGACAATCATCTGCCTCACCTTGTGACAATCAACTTCAATGTGCTTGGTTCTCTCATGGAAGACTGAGTTGGTCGCAATGTGTATAGCCGCTTGATTATCACAATGCATAGTCATTGGAGTTCCCTGCTCTATCTCCAAGTGCTTCAAGATTCCTTTGATCCATACCAACTCATTGGTAAGCTTCAGCATTGCTCTATACTCAGCTTCAGCGCTTGAACAAGACACCACCTTCTGCTTCTTACTCTTCCAAGTCACCAAGTTGCCTCCAATGAATGTACAATAGCCGGTGGTTGATCTCCTGTCTGCTCTATCTCCAGCCCAATCCGCATCACAGTATCCCACCACTTCAGTGCTCTTGTTGCATCCCATCCACACTCCAAGGCTTGACGTCCCATTCAGATACAAGAGAAGTCTCTCCACCATGCGCCAGTGATGATCCTTTGGGACTTGCATATGCTGGCTCACTTGGTTCACCGCAAAGCATATGTCTGGTCGTGTGATTGTAAGGTAGATGAGCTTCCCTACTAGCTTCCTGTACAGCTTTGGATCATGAAAGGCCTTGCTATCTTCAACCTCCCCCTCACGTGGAACCTTGTATCCATCTTCAAGAGGCATCTTTGCTGTCTTGTCTCCTTGTATACCTGCATCTTTCAAAAGATCAAGTGTATACTTCCTTTGGGAAATGAACAATCCTTCCTTAGATCTACACAACTCAATTCCAAGGAAGTATTTCATTTCCCCTAAGTCTTTGATTTCAAACACAGATTTCAAAAACTCCTTTGTGGCTTTTATACCAGCCTTATCACTACCTGTTATGATAATGTCATCAACATATACGAGTAGACAGATGATACCTGAAGGTGTAGTGAGGGTGAAGAGGGTGTGATCCAACTCTGACTTCTTGAACCCACGGCCATTCAGAGTAGTACTCAGCTTGTTGTACCATGCTCTAGGTGATTGCTTCAACCCATAGATTGCCTTCTTGAGTCTCAATACATTCCCTGGTTTCACAAGATGTTCAAGACCCGGTGGTGGATGCATGTACACTTCATCTTCTAGTTCTCCCTGAAGAAATGCATTCTTCACATCCATCTGCCAAAGCTCCCACTCAAGGTTCACAGCAAGAGACAATACAATTCTTATTGTATGTAGCTTGGCAACAGGGGCAAAGGTATCAATGTAGTCTTCCCCATATGTTTGAGTGTATCCTCTAGCCACCAGTCTTGTCTTCTTTCTGTCAATGGTTCCATCAGGTAGATACTTAATGGTGAATATCCACTTGCTGGTTACTGCCTTCTTTCCTTTTGGCAACTCACTTTCAAACCAAGTGTCATTCTTTATCATGGCATTTGCCTCATCTCCAACAGATTCCTTCCAATCTTGATGTAGCATTGCCTCTTCATATGATCTTGGTACACTACTTTCATCTAGGCTCATCATGAATGCGCAATGCTCCTTTGGATAACAGGCAAATGAACACACAGCTTGAGAAGGATGCTCCACAGCCTGGGCATTGTAGTACACTCTCGTGTTTACCCAGTTGGAAGCATCTCTCTTCAGCCGTGTGCTTCTCCTCAATGGTACCTCAGCTGGTGCTTGCTCTGGTGCTTCTACTTCAGTTGCTTCCACTTCTCCTTGTTCTGGTAACTCATTAAGCTCTTCATTACTTGGTTCAGCTCCACCTTGATCAGGATGATCCGCAAAATCTTGATTCTCATCCGGCTCAATTCCATTCCCTCCCTCATGATCAAGGTGAGATGGTTCTTCAGCTTCTTGTCTTTCAGATGACTGATTCTCTGTCGACTCCTGGGACATTCCAATTCCAAGACCTTCTAGTATCTGTCTCAAGCTTGTAGCTCTATCTGAAGGTTGTGAAAGATCCTCCAGCTCTTTCCAATCTTTATCTTCATAGTAGCTCTTCTCTTCAAAGAACTTGACATCTCTTGATACAAGAACTCTCCTTGACTCAGGAACAAAGCACTTGTATCCCTTCTGTGTGGTTGAGTATCCTATCATCATAGCTTTGATACTCTTTGCTTCCAGCTTGTTTCTCATCTCTCCCGGGATAAGAACATAGCTTACACACCCAAACACTCTTAGGTGATCTAGGACTGGCTTGCTGTTGTTGAGAACTTCATAAGGAGCTTTATCTTCCAGGATCTTGGTTGGAATCCTATTGATTAGGTAGCAAGCCGTGATCACAGCATCACTCCAGAATCTCTTTGGCACTCTCATCTGGAACATCATTGATCTAGCCACTTCCATAAGATGTCTGTTCTTTCTCTCAGCCACTCCATTTTGTTGAGGTGTATAAGGGCAACTCGTTTGATGAAGTATCCCATGTTGAGCTAGATGGTTCTTGAATGCATGGCCAGTATACTCTCCACCATTATCAGACCTGAAAATCTTAATCTTGGCATTATACTGGTTAGAAACATATGATTGAAAGTTTCTAAATGCATCTAGAACCCTATCCTTTGTTTTAATTAGTGTTATCCAGGTGTATTTGGATTTTTCATCTATGAATGTGACAAAGTATTTGTAATTGTCCCTAGATAAGCATGGAGCAGTCCATACATCAGAATGAACAAGATCAAAGCATTTATCATAGATAGTAGTAGATCTCTTGAACACAGTCTTACAATGTTTTCCCAAAATACAAGCTTCACATTCATTATTTTTAAACATGACACCTGGTAACATTAAGCTTAAGGCTCTAACATGTGGATGTCCTAGCCTAGAATGCCACAATGCACCTCTACTTAAAACGGAACTCAACAAGCAACTAGAACTAGAAATGATAGAAAGGTCTTCAAGTAAATAAAGGTCTCCTTTGGTTACTCCTTGCCCAATCAACTTACTGCTTTCAATATCCTGAAATTTCACATCATTAGGACTGAAAATAACATTGCATTGAAGATCATTGGTACACCTCTTAACAGATAATAGATTAGAAGTAAACTCAGGCATGTACAAAGCTTTAGAATCCTTATTAAACAGTTTCAAGTCTCCTACTCCTCTAATAGGAATTCTATCACCATTTGCAATCATTACATGTCCATGAGCCGGTTCTATGTTCTTTATAAGGCTATCATCACTTATCATATGATGTGAAGCACCTGAATCAATAATCAACGGTTTTATTCCTTGAGCAATATGATTCCTAGGTGATTCTTTTACCAGTTTCAGTTTATCAATGAGATCAAGCAATGTGGATTCATTTCTAGACATCCTATCAGCAGCAAAGGTTGTATATCTATCTGGTTCATTTCCCATTCTATCAAAGTTTCCTAGCAAGCTATCACAAGTTCTAGGCAACACATGAGCAGTATAGGAATAACCAAGGGCTTTACCAGACTCTTTAAGGGCTTTGATCAAGGCATCAATGTCTGACTTCTTGATCACCTCATGATCCATG
The DNA here is from genome assembly GCF_020379485.1 of Brassica napus. Lineage (NCBI taxonomy): Eukaryota > Viridiplantae > Streptophyta > Magnoliopsida > Brassicales > Brassicaceae > Brassica > Brassica napus. Next base: position 217,097 of record NW_026015102.1, read on the forward strand.
TTCTTCACAGCTCCTTGGTGGTGAGAGGTTAAGGCTCTTCCTTCACTTTCACCCGCAAGACCAGATGAGCCAGCTCCTGATGCGCCAGCTTCACTTGTCTCTGCAGAAAGGTGAGCTCTTCCCTCTCTCTCCTTGTTGAACTTGGCCGGCTTCAAATGGGGGTGTAGGATCCAGCACTGACTCCTCTTGTGTCCCGGCTTCTTGCAATGGTCACAGTTTCCACTGAACTTCCTTTCCTCTCCACGGTAAGCAGCCTTGTGTGCTTGGATTGCTTCAGCCTTGTTGGACAGAGCCATGTCTCCTTTCCCTCCAAACATACCAAGTGACCCCTCTTCCTTCTGAATCTGCGCACACACTTCCTCCATAGATGGAAGACTCGGCATCCTCAACATGTGCTTGATCACATCATTGAATGGAGGATCTAGTGTCAGCAGCAATCCAAACACCTGATCCTGCTCCCTCCTCTCCATGAGTAGCTCTTGATCCGCGGTGCTTGGCCTCAATGATTCAAGCTCAGACCACAAGGATCTATACTTGCCCAAATGCTTGGTGAACTCTTCTCCATCTTGAACCAGTGTGTTGATAGCCTTCTTAATCTCATACACGCGGTTCAGATTGGTAACGTTCCCAAATGTCTTCTGGAGTACCTCCCACAGGTGTTTTGGAGTCTCGCAGTAGCTGTAGGCCTCCAAGAGATGCTCTTCAAGGGACCCTTGTAGCACTGAAAGCACCATCAAGTCTTCTTGAATCCACTTCTTCTCGGCAGCAGCAACTTGATCTCCCACACCTTCATCTCCTTCTCCGTCTTTAGCCACTGGCTTGGTTGCATCATCCGTGATGTGACTCCACAGCCCTAGCCTCCCAATGGCTGTCTTCACCAGCCTTGACCACAACAGGTAGTTACTACCACCCTTCAACGCAACAGGAACCGTAATGACCTTGTAGTTTCCCTCCATCTTGCTTTGTTAGAACCGAAAAGAAAGTATGAAAGAGTATGAACTGAAGCTGAAGAACACTCTAAATCTCAATACCAAAGCCAACCTGGCTCTGATACCATATGATTTTAGAGAGTTGAACAGGTATTGAGAGATTTAGAGAAAGATTAAAGTGAGATGAGATGATTTATGAAATGTAGAAGAGAAACATGATGAACTAGAGAGAGAATATGATGAACTCGTGTTAATCATTAATCAAGACAGAGTTTACAATATATAGAGAGAGACATTAGGGTATTCAGAAGCTCTAAGCATGTGTGGTCAAGGATAAGGTTGCTTTAATTCAAATGTAAACCAATGAGGAAGATCACACGCTTATGGCATCTTTTGGGGAGACTCCTTTTGCCTTTACAGCCTGTGCCAGACTGTCAGGATAAGCCGCGGTCACTCTATCCATCCAAACGGTCATATCTCCTAAGGTAAAACCCCTTTGGCCGTTTAACCCTTTCACCCGGGTAACTTTCCTCTTGGTCGAGTTATGGATCGACCCGGACAGTACGGACGGTACGGCCAGTACGGCCTTGTACGGCCTGGTCGATCCCTAACCTTCCTTCCCTTTGCCTTCACATTCTCACATCCTCAACTCCTTAAGCCATCTCCCCATATACTGAACAGCTCAATTTAACAGTAAGAAGCTTGATTTTGATATATAAAGTAGTGGAGAATCACCAGGAAGCCGAATAAATCTCATAGGAGTTAGGATGAAGAAGCTATCCCACTTTCAAATCAGGTGATCCCAGTTTTCCTGTTTGGGAATATGACAGCTTCTTTGTCAATCTAATCAAACCAGGATGAATCGCGATGTAAGAAGCTTGATTTTGAAACATAAAGTAGTGGAGAATCACCAGGAAGCTGAATAAATCTCATAGGAGTTAGGATGAAGAAGCTATCCCACTTTCAAATCAGGTGATCCCAGTTTTCCTGTTTGGGAATATGACAGCTTATTTGTCATTCTAATCAAACCAGGATGAATCGCGATGTAAGAAGCTTGATTTTGAAACATAAAGTAGTGGAGAATCACCAGGAAGCCGAATAAATCTCATAGGAGTTAGGATGAAGAAGCTATCCCACTTTCAAATCAGGTGATCCCAGTTTTCCTGTTTGGGAATATGACAGCTTCTTTGTCATTCTAATCAAACCAGGATGAATCGCGATGTAAGAAGCTTGATTTTGAAACATAAAGTAGTGGAGAATCACCAGGAAGCTGAATAAATCTCATAGGAGTTAGGATGAAGAAGCTATCCCACTTTCAAATCAGGTGATCCCAGTTTTCCTGTTTGGGAATATGACAGCTTCTTTGTCATTCTAATCAAACCAGGATGAATCGCGATGTAAGAAGCTTGATTTTGATACATAAAGTAGTGGAGAATCACCAGGAAGCTGAATAAATCTCATAGGAGTTAGGATGAAGAAGCTATCCCACTTTCAAATCAGGTGATCCCAGTTTTCCTGTTTGGGAATATGACAGCTTCTTTGTCATTCTAATCAAACCAGGATGAATCGCGATGTAAGAAGCTTGATTTTGATACATAAAGTAGTGGAGAATCACCAGGAAGTGAATAAATCTCATAGGAGTTAGGATGAAGAAGCTATCCCACTTTCAAATCAGGTGATCCCAGTTTTCCTGTTTGGGAATATGACAGCTTCTTTGTCATTCTAATCAAACCAGGATGAATCGCGATGTAAGAAGCTTGATTTTGATACATAAAGTAGTGGAGAATCACCAGGAAGCTGAATAAATCTCATAGGAGTTAGGATGAAGAAGCTATCCCACTTTCAAATCAGGTGATCCCAGTTTTCCTGTTTGGGAATATGACAGCTTCTTTGTCATTCTAATCAAACCAGGATGAATCGCGATGTAAGAAGCTTGATTTTGATACATAAAGTAGTGGAGAATCACCAGGAAGTGAATAAATCTCATAGGAGTTAGGATGAAGAAGCTATCCCACTTTCAAATCAGGTGATCCCAGTTTTCCTGTTTGGGAATATGACAGCTTCTTTGTCATTCTAATCAAACCAGGATGAATCGCGATGTAAGAAGCTTGATTTTGATACATAAAGTAGTGGAGAATCACCAGGAAGCTGAATAAATCTCATAGGAGTTAGGATGAAGAAGCTATCCCACTTTCAAATCAGGTGATCCCAGTTTTCCTGTTTGGGAATATGACAGCTTCTTTGTCATTCTAATCAAACCAGGATGAATCGCGATGTAAGAAGCTTGATTTTGATACATAAAGTAGTGGAGAATCACCAGGAAGCTGAATAAATCTCATAGGAGTTAGGATGAAGAAGCTATCCCACTTTCAAATCAGGTGATCCCAGTTTTCCTGTTTGGGAATATGACAGCTTCTTTGTCATTCTAATCAAACCAGGATGAATCGCGATGTAAGAAGCTTGATTTTGATACATAAAGTAGTGGAGAATCACCAGGAAGCTGAATAAATCTCATAGGAGTTAGGATGAAGAAGCTATCCCACTTTCAAATCAGGTGATCCCAGTTTTCCTGTTTGGGAATATGACAGCTTCTTTGTCATTCTAATCAAACCAGGATGAATCGCGATGTAAGAAGCTTGATTTTGATACATAAAGTAGTGGAGAATCACCAGGAAGCTGAATAAATCTCATAGGAGTTAGGATGAAGAAGCTATCCCACTTTCAAATCAGGTGATCCCAGTTTTCCTGTTTGGGAATATGACAGCTTCTTTGTCATTCTAATCAAACCAGGATGAATCGCGATGTAAGAAGCTTGATTTTGATACATAAAGTAGTGGAGAATCACCAGGAAGTGAATAAATCTCATAGGAGTTAGGATGAAGAAGCTATCCCACTTTCAAATCAGGTGATCCCAGTTTTCCTGTTTGGGAATATGACAGCTTCTTTGTCATTCTAATCAAACCAGGATGAATCGCGATGTAAGAAGCTTGATTTTGATACATAAAGTAGTGGAGAATCACCAGGAAGCTGAATAAATCTCATAGGAGTTAGGATGAAGAAGCTATCCCACTTTCAAATCAGGTGATCCCAGTTTTCCTGTTTGGGAATATGACAGCTTCTTTGTCATTCTAATCAAACCAGGATGAATCGCGATGTAAGAAGCTTGATTTTGATACATAAAGTAGTGGAGAATCACCAGGAAGCTGAATAAATCTCATAGGAGTTAGGATGAAGAAGCTATCCCACTTTCAAATCAGGTGATCCCAGTTTTCCTGTTTGGGAATATGACAGCTTCTTTGTCATTCTAATCAAACCAGGATGAATCGCGATGTAAGAAGCTTGATTTTGATACATAAAGTAGTGGAGAATCACCAGGAAGCTGAATAAATCTCATAGGAGTTAGGATGAAGAAGCTATCCCACTTTCAAATCAGGTGATCCCAGTTTTCCTGTTTGGGAATATGACAGCTTCTTTGTCATTCTAATCAAACCAGGATGAATCGCGATGTAAGAAGCTTGATTTTGATACATAAAGTAGTGGAGAATCACCAGGAAGCTGAATAAATCTCATAGGAGTTAGGATGAAGAAGCTATCCCACTTTCAAATCAGGTGATCCCAGTTTTCCTGTTTGGGAATATGACAGCTTCTTTGTCATTCTAATCAAACCAGGATGAATCGCGATGTAAGAAGCTTGATTTTGATACATAAAGTAGTGGAGAATCACCAGGAAGCTGAATAAATCTCATAGGAGTTAGGATGAAGAAGCTATCCCACTTTCAAATCAGGTGATCCCAGTTTTCCTGTTTGGGAATATGACAGCTTCTTTGTCATTCTAATCAAACCAGGATGAATCGCGATGTAAGAAGCTTGATTTTGATACATAAAGTAGTGGAGAATCACCAGGAAGCTGAATAAATCTCATAGGAGTTAGGATGAAGAAGCTATCCCACTTTCAAATCAGGTGATCCCAGTTTTCCTGTTTGGGAATATGACAGCTTCTTTGTCATTCTAATCAAACCAGGATGAATCGCGATGTAAGAAGCTTGATTTTGATACATAAAGTAGTGGAGAATCACCAGGAAGCTGAATAAATCTCATAGGAGTTAGGATGAAGAAGCTATCCCACTTTCAAATCAGGTGATCCCAGTTTTCCTGTTTGGGAATATGACAGCTTCTTTGTCATTCTAATCAAACCAGGATGAATCGCGATGTAAGAAGCTTGATTTTGATACATAAAGTAGTGGAGAATCACCAGGAAGCTGAATAAATCTCATAGGAGTTAGGATGAAGAAGCTATCCCACTTTCAAATCAGGTGATCCCAGTTTTCCTGTTTGGGAATATGACAGCTTCTTTGTCATTCTAATCAAACCAGGATGAATCGCGATGTAAGAAGCTTGATTTTGATACATAAAGTAGTGGAGAATCACCAGGAAGCTGAATAAATCTCATAGGAGTTAGGATGAAGAAGCTATCCCACTTTCAAATCAGGTGATCCCAGTTTTCCTGTTTGGGAATATGACAGCTTCTTTGTCATTCTAATCAAACCAGGATGAATCGCGATGTAAGAAGCTTGATTTTGATACATAAAGTAGTGGAGAATCACCAGGAAGCTGAATAAATCTCATAGGAGTTAGGATGAAGAAGCTATCCCACTTTCAAATCAGGTGATCCCAGTTTTCCTGTTTGGGAATATGACAGCTTCTTTGTCATTCTAATCAAACCAGGATGAATCGCGATGTAAGAAGCTTGATTTTGATACATAAAGTAGTGGAGAATCACCAGGAAGCTGAATAAATCTCATAGGAGTTAGGATGAAGAAGCTATCCCACTTTCAAATCAGGTGATCCCAGTTTTCCTGTTTGGGAATATGACAGCTTCTTTGTCATTCTAATCAAACCAGGATGAATCGCGATGTAAGAAGCTTGATTTTGATACATAAAGTAGTGGAGAATCACCAGGAAGCTGAATAAATCTCATAGGAGTTAGGATGAAGAAGCTATCCCACTTTCAAATCAGGTGATCCCAGTTTTCCTGTTTGGGAATATGACAGCTTCTTTGTCATTCTAATCAAACCAGGATGAATCGCGATGTAAGAAGCTTGATTTTGATACATAAAGTAGTGGAGAATCACCAGGAAGCTGAATAAATCTCATAGGAGTTAGGATGAAGAAGCTATCCCACTTTCAAATCAGGTGATCCCAGTTTTCCTGTTTGGGAATATGACAGCTTCTTTGTCATTCTAATCAAACCAGGATGAATCGCGATGTAAGAAGCTTGATTTTGATACATAAAGTAGTGGAGAATCACCAGGAAGCTGAATAAATCTCATAGGAGTTAGGATGAAGAAGCTATCCCACTTTCAAATCAGGTGATCCCAGTTTTCCTGTTTGGGAATATGACAGCTTCTTTGTCATTCTAATCAAACCAGGATGAATCGCGATGTAAGAAGCTTGATTTTGATACATAAAGTAGTGGAGAATCACCAGGAAGCTGAATAAATCTCATAGGAGTTAGGATGAAGAAGCTATCCCACTTTCAAATCAGGTGATCCCAGTTTTCCTGTTTGGGAATATGACAGCTTCTTTGTCATTCTAATCAAACCAGGATGAATCGCGATGTAAGAAGCTTGATTTTGATACATAAAGTAGTGGAGAATCACCAGGAAGCTGAATAAATCTCATAGGAGTTAGGATGAAGAAGCTATCCCACTTTCAAATCAGGTGATCCCAGTTTTCCTGTTTGGGAATATGACAGCTTCTTTGTCATTCTAATCAAACCAGGATGAATCGCGATGTAAGAAGCTTGATTTTGATACATAAAGTAGTGGAGAATCACCAGGAAGCTGAATAAATCTCATAGGAGTTAGGATGAAGAAGCTATCCCACTTTCAAATCAGGTGATCCCAGTTTTCCTGTTTGGGAATATGACAGCTTCTTTGTCATTCTAATCAAACCAGGATGAATCGCGATGTAAGAAGCTTGATTTTGATACATAAAGTAGTGGAGAATCACCAGGAAGCTGAATAAATCTCATAGGAGTTAGGATGAAGAAGCTATCCCACTTTCAAATCAGGTGATCCCAGTTTTCCTGTTTGGGAATATGACAGCTTCTTTGTCATTCTAATCAAACCAGGATGAATCGCGATGTAAGAAGCTTGATTTTGATACATAAAGTAGTGGAGAATCACCAGGAAGCTGAATAAATCTCATAGGAGTTAGGATGAAGAAGCTATCCCACTTTCAAATCAGGTGATCCCAGTTTTCCTGTTTGGGAATATGACAGCTTCTTTGTCATTCTAATCAAACCAGGATGAATCGCGATGTAAGAAGCTTGATTTTGATACATAAAGTAGTGGAGAATCACCAGGAAGCTGAATAAATCTCATAGGAGTTAGGATGAAGAAGCTATCCCACTTTCAAATCAGGTGATCCCAGTTTTCCTGTTTGGGAATATGACAGCTTCTTTGTCATTCTAATCAAACCAGGATGAATCGCGATGTAAGAAGCTTGATTTTGATACATAAAGTAGTGGAGAATCACCAGGAAGCTGAATAAATCTCATAGGAGTTAGGATGAAGAAGCTATCCCACTTTCAAATCAGGTGATCCCAGTTTTCCTGTTTGGGAATATGACAGCTTCTTTGTCATTCTAATCAAACCAGGATGAATCGCGATGTAAGAAGCTTGATTTTGATACATAAAGTAGTGGAGAATCACCAGGAAGCTGAATAAATCTCATAGGAGTTAGGATGAAGAAGCTATCCCACTTTCAAATCAGGTGATCCCAGTTTTCCTGTTTGGGAATATGACAGCTTCTTTGTCATTCTAATCAAACCAGGATGAATCGCGATGTAAGAAGCTTGATTTTGATACATAAAGTAGTGGAGAATCACCAGGAAGCTGAATAAATCTCATAGGAGTTAGGATGAAGAAGCTATCCCACTTTCAAATCAGGTGATCCCAGTTTTCCTGTTTGGGAATATGACAGCTTCTTTGTCATTCTAATCAAACCAGGATGAATCGCGATGTAAGAAGCTTGATTTTGATACATAAAGTAGTGGAGAATCACCAGGAAGCTGAATAAATCTCATAGGAGTTAGGATGAAGAAGCTATCCCACTTTCAAATCAGGTGATCCCAGTTTTCCTGTTTGGGAATATGACAGCTTCTTTGTCATTCTAATCAAACCAGGATGAATCGCGATGTAAGAAGCTTGATTTTGATACATAAAGTAGTGGAGAATCACCAGGAAGCTGAATAAATCTCATAGGAGTTAGGATGAAGAAGCTATCCCACTTTCAAATCAGGTGATCCCAGTTTTCCTGTTTGGGAATATGACAGCTTCTTTGTCATTCTAATCAAACCAGGATGAATCGCGATGTAAGAAGCTTGATTTTGATACATAAAGTAGTGGAGAATCACCAGGAAGCTGAATAAATCTCATAGGAGTTAGGATGAAGAAGCTATCCCACTTTCAAATCAGGTGATCCCAGTTTTCCTGTTTGGGAATATGACAGCTTCTTTGTCATTCTAATCAAACCAGGATGAATCGCGATGTAAGAAGCTTGATTTTGATACATAAAGTAGTGGAGAATCACCAGGAAGCTGAATAAATCTCATAGGAGTTAGGATGAAGAAGCTATCCCACTTTCAAATCAGGTGATCCCAGTTTTCCTGTTTGGGAATATGACAGCTTCTTTGTCATTCTAATCAAACCAGGATGAATCGCGATGTAAGAAGCTTGATTTTGATACATAAAGTAGTGGAGAATCACCAGGAAGCTGAATAAATCTCATAGGAGTTAGGATGAAGAAGCTATCCCACTTTCAAATCAGGTGATCCCAGTTTTCCTGTTTGGGAATATGACAGCTTCTTTGTCATTCTAATCAAACCAGGATGAATCGCGATGTAAGAAGCTTGATTTTGATACATAAAGTAGTGGAGAATCACCAGGAAGCTGAATAAATCTCATAGGAGTTAGGATGAAGAAGCTATCCCACTTTCAAATCAGGTGATCCCAGTTTTCCTGTTTGGGAATATGACAGCTTCTTTGTCATTCTAATCAAACCAGGATGAATCGCGATGTAAGAAGCTTGATTTTGATACATAAAGTAGTGGAGAATCACCAGGAAGCTGAATAAATCTCATAGGAGTTAGGATGAAGAAGCTATCCCACTTTCAAATCAGGTGATCCCAGTTTTCCTGTTTGGGAATATGACAGCTTCTTTGTCATTCTAATCAAACCAGGATGAATCGCGATGTAAGAAGCTTGATTTTGATACATAAAGTAGTGGAGAATCACCAGGAAGCTGAATAAATCTCATAGGAGTTAGGATGAAGAAGCTATCCCACTTTCAAATCAGGTGATCCCAGTTTTCCTGTTTGGGAATATGACAGCTTCTTTGTCATTCTAATCAAACCAGGATGAATCGCGATGTAAGAAGCTTGATTTTGATACATAAAGTAGTGGAGAATCACCAGGAAGCTGAATAAATCTCATAGGAGTTAGGATGAAGAAGCTATCCCACTTTCAAATCAGGTGATCCCAGTTTTCCTGTTTGGGAATATGACAGCTTCTTTGTCATTCTAATCAAACCAGGATGAATCGCGATGTAAGAAGCTTGATTTTGATACATAAAGTAGTGGAGAATCACCAGGAAGCTGAATAAATCTCATAGGAGTTAGGATGAAGAAGCTATCCCACTTTCAAATCAGGTGATCCCAGTTTTCCTGTTTGGGAATATGACAGCTTCTTTGTCATTCTAATCAAACCAGGATGAATCGCGATGTAAGAAGCTTGATTTTGATACATAAAGTAGTGGAGAATCACCAGGAAGCTGAATAAATCTCATAGGAGTTAGGATGAAGAAGCTATCCCACTTTCAAATCAGGTGATCCCAGTTTTCCTGTTTGGGAATATGACAGCTTCTTTGTCATTCTAATCAAACCAGGATGAATCGCGATGTAAGAAGCTTGATTTTGATACATAAAGTAGTGGAGAATCACCAGGAAGCTGAATAAATCTCATAGGAGTTAGGATGAAGAAGCTATCCCACTTTCAAATCAGGTGATCCCAGTTTTCCTGTTTGGGAATATGACAGCTTCTTTGTCATTCTAATCAAACCAGGATGAATCGCGATGTAAGAAGCTTGATTTTGATACATAAAGTAGTGGAGAATCACCAGGAAGCTGAATAAATCTCATAGGAGTTAGGATGAAGAAGCTATCCCACTTTCAAATCAGGTGATCCCAGTTTTCCTGTTTGGGAATATGACAGCTTCTTTGTCATTCTAATCAAACCAGGATGAATCGCGATGTAAGAAGCTTGATTTTGATACATAAAGTAGTGGAGAATCACCAGGAAGCTGAATAAATCTCATAGGAGTTAGGATGAAGAAGCTATCCCACTTTCAAATCAGGTGATCCCAGTTTTCCTGTTTGGGAATATGACAGCTTCTTTGTCATTCTAATCAAACCAGGATGAATCGCGATGTAAGAAGCTTGATTTTGATACATAAAGTAGTGGAGAATCACCAGGAAGCTGAATAAATCTCATAGGAGTTAGGATGAAGAAGCTATCCCACTTTCAAATCAGGTGATCCCAGTTTTCCTGTTTGGGAATATGACAGCTTCTTTGTCATTCTAATCAAACCAGGATGAATCGCGATGTAAGAAGCTTGATTTTGATACATAAAGTAGTGGAGAATCACCAGGAAGCTGAATAAATCTCATAGGAGTTAGGATGAAGAAGCTATCCCACTTTCAAATCAGGTGATCCCAGTTTTCCTGTTTGGGAATATGACAGCTTCTTTGTCATTCTAATCAAACCAGGATGAATCGCGATGTAAGAAGCTTGATTTTGATACATAAAGTAGTGGAGAATCACCAGGAAGCTGAATAAATCTCATAGGAGTTAGGATGAAGAAGCTATCCCACTTTCAAATCAGGTGATCCCAGTTTTCCTGTTTGGGAATATGACAGCTTCTTTGTCATTCTAATCAAACCAGGATGAATCGCGATGTAAGAAGCTTGATTTTGATACATAAAGTAGTGGAGAATCACCAGGAAGCTGAATAAATCTCATAGGAGTTAGGATGAAGAAGCTATCCCACTTTCAAATCAGGTGATCCCAGTTTTCCTGTTTGGGAATATGACAGCTTCTTTGTCATTCTAATCAAACCAGGATGAATCGCGATGTAAGAAGCTTGATTTTGATACATAAAGTAGTGGAGAATCACCAGGAAGCTGAATAAATCTCATAGGAGTTAGGATGAAGAAGCTATCCCACTTTCAAATCAGGTGATCCCAGTTTTCCTGTTTGGGAATATGACAGCTTCTTTGTCATTCTAATCAAACCAGGATGAATCGCGATGTAAGAAGCTTGATTTTGATACATAAAGTAGTGGAGAATCACCAGGAAGCTGAATAAATCTCATAGGAGTTAGGATGAAGAAGCTATCCCACTTTCAAATCAGGTGATCCCAGTTTTCCTGTTTGGGAATATGACAGCTTCTTTGTCATTCTAATCAAACCAGGATGAATCGCGATGTAAGAAGCTTGATTTTGATACATAAAGTAGTGGAGAATCACCAGGAAGCTGAATAAATCTCATAGGAGTTAGGATGAAGAAGCTATCCCACTTTCAAATCAGGTGATCCCAGTTTTCCTGTTTGGGAATATGACAGCTTCTTTGTCATTCTAATCAAACCAGGATGAATCGCGATGTAAGAAGCTTGATTTTGATACATAAAGTAGTGGAGAATCACCAGGAAGCTGAATAAATCTCATAGGAGTTAGGATGAAGAAGCTATCCCACTTTCAAATCAGGTGATCCCAGTTTTCCTGTTTGGGAATATGACAGCTTCTTTGTCATTCTAATCAAACCAGGATGAATCGCGATGTAAGAAGCTTGATTTTGATACATAAAGTAGTGGAGAATCACCAGGAAGCTGAATAAATCTCATAGGAGTTAGGATGAAGAAGCTATCCCACTTTCAAATCAGGTGATCCCAGTTTTCCTGTTTGGGAATATGACAGCTTCTTTGTCATTCTAATCAAACCAGGATGAATCGCGATGTAAGAAGCTTGATTTTGATACATAAAGTAGTGGAGAATCACCAGGAAGCTGAATAAATCTCATAGGAGTTAGGATGAAGAAGCTATCCCACTTTCAAATCAGGTGATCCCAGTTTTCCTGTTTGGGAATATGACAGCTTCTTTGTCATTCTAATCAAACCAGGATGAATCGCGATGTAAGAAGCTTGATTTTGATACATAAAGTAGTGGAGAATCACCAGGAAGCTGAATAAATCTCATAGGAGTTAGGATGAAGAAGCTATCCCACTTTCAAATCAGGTGATCCCAGTTTTCCTGTTTGGGAATATGACAGCTTCTTTGTCATTCTAATCAAACCAGGATGAATCGCGATGTAAGAAGCTTGATTTTGATACATAAAGTAGTGGAGAATCACCAGGAAGCTGAATAAATCTCATAGGAGTTAGGATGAAGAAGCTATCCCACTTTCAAATCAGGTGATCCCAGTTTTCCTGTTTGGGAATATGACAGCTTCTTTGTCATTCTAATCAAACCAGGATGAATCGCGATGTAAGAAGCTTGATTTTGATACATAAAGTAGTGGAGAATCACCAGGAAGCTGAATAAATCTCATAGGAGTTAGGATGAAGAAGCTATCCCACTTTCAAATCAGGTGATCCCAGTTTTCCTGTTTGGGAATATGACAGCTTCTTTGTCATTCTAATCAAACCAGGATGAATCGCGATGTAAGAAGCTTGATTTTGATACATAAAGTAGTGGAGAATCACCAGGAAGCTGAATAAATCTCATAGGAGTTAGGATGAAGAAGCTATCCCACTTTCAAATCAGGTGATCCCAGTTTTCCTGTTTGGGAATATGACAGCTTCTTTGTCATTCTAATCAAACCAGGATGAATCGCGATGTAAGAAGCTTGATTTTGATACATAAAGTAGTGGAGAATCACCAGGAAGCTGAATAAATCTCATAGGAGTTAGGATGAAGAAGCTATCCCACTTTCAAATCAGGTGATCCCAGTTTTCCTGTTTGGGAATATGACAGCTTCTTTGTCATTCTAATCAAACCAGGATGAATCGCGATGTAAGAAGCTTGATTTTGATACATAAAGTAGTGGAGAATCACCAGGAAGCTGAATAAATCTCATAGGAGTTAGGATGAAGAAGCTATCCCACTTTCAAATCAGGTGATCCCAGTTTTCCTGTTTGGGAATATGACAGCTTCTTTGTCATTCTAATCAAACCAGGATGAATCGCGATGTAAGAAGCTTGATTTTGATACATAAAGTAGTGGAGAATCACCAGGAAGCTGAATAAATCTCATAGGAGTTAGGATGAAGAAGCTATCCCACTTTCAAATCAGGTGATCCCAGTTTTCCTGTTTGGGAATATGACAGCTTCTTTGTCATTCTAATCAAACCAGGATGAATCGCGATGTAAGAAGCTTGATTTTGATACATAAAGTAGTGGAGAATCACCAGGAAGCTGAATAAATCTCATAGGAGTTAGGATGAAGAAGCTATCCCACTTTCAAATCAGGTGATCCCAGTTTTCCTGTTTGGGAATATGACAGCTTCTTTGTCATTCTAATCAAACCAGGATGAATCGCGATGTAAGAAGCTTGATTTTGATACATAAAGTAGTGGAGAATCACCAGGAAGCTGAATAAATCTCATAGGAGTTAGGATGAAGAAGCTATCCCACTTTCAAATCAGGTGATCCCAGTTTTCCTGTTTGGGAATATGACAGCTTCTTTGTCATTCTAATCAAACCAGGATGAATCGCGATGTAAGAAGCTTGATTTTGATACATAAAGTAGTGGAGAATCACCAGGAAGCTGAATAAATCTCATAGGAGTTAGGATGAAGAAGCTATCCCACTTTCAAATCAGGTGATCCCAGTTTTCCTGTTTGGGAATATGACAGCTTCTTTGTCATTCTAATCAAACCAGGATGAATCGCGATGTAAGAAGCTTGATTTTGATACATAAAGTAGTGGAGAATCACCAGGAAGCTGAATAAATCTCATAGGAGTTAGGATGAAGAAGCTATCCCACTTTCAAATCAGGTGATCCCAGTTTTCCTGTTTGGGAATATGACAGCTTCTTTGTCATTCTAATCAAACCAGGATGAATCGCGATGTAAGAAGCTTGATTTTGATACATAAAGTAGTGGAGAATCACCAGGAAGCTGAATAAATCTCATAGGAGTTAGGATGAAGAAGCTATCCCACTTTCAAATCAGGTGATCCCAGTTTTCCTGTTTGGGAATATGACAGCTTCTTTGTCATTCTAATCAAACCAGGATGAATCGCGATGTAAGAAGCTTGATTTTGATACATAAAGTAGTGGAGAATCACCAGGAAGCTGAATAAATCTCATAGGAGTTAGGATGAAGAAGCTATCCCACTTTCAAATCAGGTGATCCCAGTTTTCCTGTTTGGGAATATTGTTGAGTCTGAGCTGAATATATGTATGAAGAGCTAAGGAGTTGAAGAGGAAAGGAGATGAGGAAGCTTAAGGGAGTTTAGGGAGAGCATGGTACGGACGTCCGTACAAGGCCGTACAAGCCGTACAGTCCGTACCATCCAGCATCGACCAAGACTTACCTTGCATCAGCCAAGTAACACGGTAACTAAGGTAAAGGGAAGGAACTTACCTTGAGGCATCAGACCGTTTAGGGATAAGGTAGAGCGCGCCTTGACAGGCTGGAACAGCTGGAAAGGCAAGAGCATCTCGGTCCAAGATGCCAGATACTCCGCGCATGTGGAGAAGCTAATTGGCTAGTCCAAATGAGCTTATCCTCTCCTGATTGACCTCACATGCTTTAGTCTTCTCTTGATTTCGAAAACCCTTGTATGCTCTCTCTATATATTGTAACTCATCAACCCTAATGAAGATTAAGCAGTTTGAGTCTCTCTAATCTCTTAGACACTATGGTTTTCTCTTAGACACTAAACGGCTCTATCTAGTCTCCTAATCTTTCACAAACTTCTCTTAATCACTTCCTAAACACTCTCTTTATTCTGATTACTCTAAGGATCTCTTAATCTCATATGGTATCAGAGCCAGGTTCATTTGAATCTGGGGTTTGATCTTTAGAGAGTTACAAGCTAAACGTCTTTGAAGCTACACGCGAGTAGTCTTGAAGGTGTTGAAGCTGTGGTCCGTTCTAGTTGAAGCTGTGCTACGTTCTGTTGGTTTGCGTGATTCTAGACTCAAGGTTGGTGTGTACGAGATCCAAGATTCAAGTTTTCAAGTCAAGCAAAGATGGAACATGGGATGAACATGAGGATGAAGGTAGCGGTTACTTTCAAAGGTAGCAACTACCTTGTGTGGTCTCGGATGGTGAAGACTGCGGTGGGAAGTAAGGGTTTGTGGGGGCACATCACAACAGGGGAGGCTCCGAAACTCATTACTCAGGGAGGAGATCAAGAAGAGGTCTCCAATGAAGCGGCTGTGGAGAAATGGCAACAAGAAGACATGCTGGTGATGACGGTTCTACACGCATCCTTGGACCCAGCTATCTTGGATGCCTACAGCTACTGTGAATCAGCCAAGGAGCTGTGGGACACGCTGAAGAAGGTGTATGGGAACACTTCCAACCTCAGCCGTGTGTTTGAAGTGAAGCTAGCGATCAACCGTCTTGCACAAGAGGACATGGAGTTCACTAAGCACTTGGGGAGGTTCAGGTCCTTATGGTCAGAGCTGGAGATGCTGAGGCCGAGCACAACTGATCCAGATCAGCTGAATGAGAGGCGCGAGCAAGACAAGGTCTTTGGGCTGCTTCTCACACTGAACCCGGCCTACACCCAGCTCATCCAGCACATGTTAAGGTCAGACAAGCTTCCGGACCTTGAGGAGGTGTGTGCACAAATCCAAAGGGAGCAGGGATCCATGGGTTTGTTTGGAGGAAAGGGGGAGCTCTCTCTTGCCAATCAAGCAGCTCATGAGGATTCAACCGAGGCTCCACAAGCAAACAAGGCATCTCACGGGAAGTACGAGGACAGGAAGTTCAATGGCAACTGTGATCATTGCAAGAAGCATGGTCATAAGAAGAGCCAATGCTGGATACTGCACCCACACCTCAAGCCGGCCAAGTTCATGAAGGAGCGTGAGGGAAGGGCAAATGTGACTGAAGGTTCAAGCGGAGCTGGCACCAGCAAGATCAGTGAAGTGGATGGGCTTGGAGGCAATGATGGGAATGGGAAGTCTCTGGTGGCTTACACAGGCGCCTCAAGCTCCCGCAGCAATGATGACTACATCAAGAGATCAGACCTTGATGCCCTCTTCAAAATGCTAAAGGAAAACGGTAACACTTACGGTTATTCCTTTGGAGCTTCTATGATTGCATATAAGGATGATCACTTGATTAGAGAACTAGTAGAACGGTTAGAAGCTAGGAATGAGTATAGGCATGCTTACATTGCTAGAACTGATAAGATGCATTCATCACTTAGTAATCTATGCCATAATGCTAAACGAGTAGGTAAACCATTGATTGTTGATTCTGGTGCATCACATCATATGATAAGTGATGAAAACTTGATTAAGGATATAGAACCTACACATGGGCATGTGATGATAGCAAATGGGGATAAGATACCCATTAGAGGAATAGGAAAGCTTAAGCTGTTTAACAAAGAATCTAGAGCTTTTTACATGCCTGAATTCACATCAAACCTATTATCAGTGAAGAAATGTACTAATGATTTACAATGCAATGTTATCTTTAGTCCTAATGATGTGAAGTTTCAGGATATTGAGAGCAGCAGATTGATTGGGAAAGGGGTGACTAAGGGAGATCTCTATATGCTTGAAGAACTCACTTCTGTTCCTGATTATAGTTGCTCGTTTACTTCTGCTTCTTTGTTGAATAAAAATGCATTGTGGCATGCTAGAGTAGGACACCCTCATGTTAAAGCTTTGAACTTAATGGTACCAGGTGTTGTGTTTGAGAATAAGGATTGTGAAGCTTGCATTTTAGGCAAGCATTGTAGAACTGTGTTTCAAAAGTCTACTACTGTTTATGATAATTGCTTTGATCTAATTCATTCAGATGTATGGACTGCCCCTTGCTTATCTAGAGATAGTTATAAGTATTTTGTCACATTCATTGATGAAAAATCCAAATACACCTGGTTAACCTTAATTCAGACCAAAGATAGGGTACTTGATGCATTTAGGAACTTTCAAACTTATGTAACTAACCATTATCATGCTAAGATTAAAATTTTGAGATCAGATAATGGAGGAGAGTACACGAGTCATGCATTCAAGCAACACCTATCACAACATGGGATCCTACATCAAACAAGCTGTCCTTATACTCCACAGCAAAATGGAGTGGCTGAGAGGAAGAATAGGCATCTCATGGAAGTGGCAAGGTCACTTATGTTTCAGAGTAATGTTCCAAAGAGATTTTGGAGTGATGCGGTTGCCACTGCTTGTTACCTGATAAACAGAACTCCAACCAAAGTTCTGAATGAGAAGGCTCCATTTGAAGTTCTGAACAGGTACAAGCCAGCTCTTGATTACTTGCGAGTCTTTGGATGCCTATGCTTTGTCCTCAAACCAGGAGAGATGATCAACAAGCTAGAAGCAAGAAGCACTAAGGCTGTGTTCATAGGATACTCAGCTACACAGAAAGGATACAAATGCTATGATCCTATAGCAAGGAGAGTTCTTGTATCTAGAGATGTGAAGTTCTTGGAAGATAGAGGATACTATGAAGAAAAGAATCAAGAAGACCTGAAGGACTTAACATCAGACAAGGCCACCACCTTGCGGATCATTCTTGAAGGTCTTGGAATCAGTACATCCCAGGATCCGAGGAATCACGCAACTACACCTCCTGAAGTTGGTTCACCATCCCACCTTGATCATGAGGGAGGAGAGGAGCATGAGGAGCCTATGCAAGAGGCCAACCAAGATGAAGGAGGAGTAGAGAATGAAGGAGAAGAGAGCATAGGCTCGGATGGTCATGGACATGATCATGGTGTGACACAAACACCTTCTCAAGATGAAGTGGTAGAAGAACAACAGGAAGAAGAACCAGTTGTGCAGCCACTAAGAAGGAGTACAAGGATAAGGAAGGATCCTTCCAGTTGGGTAAACACGAGAGTGTACTACAATGCCCAAGCTGTGGAGCATCCTTCTCAAGCCGTGTGCTCCTTTGCTCAATATCCAGAAGCACATTGCGCGTTCATGGTAAACTTGGATGAGAATCACATCCCAAGAAGCTATGAAGAAGCAATGAAAGATAAAGAATGGAAGGAATCAGTTGGAGATGAGGCAGGAGCGATGATCAAGAATGATACATGGTATGAGAGTGAGTTACCAAAAGGGAAGAAGGCTGTGACTAGTAGATGGATATTCACAATCAAGTACAAAGCGGATGGAAAGGTTGAGAGGAAGAAGTCAAGACTAGTTGCAAGAGGGTTCACTCAAACTTATGGAGAAGATTACATAGAAACCTTTGCACCAGTAGCTAAACTCCACACAATCCGGATTGTACTAAGCTTGGCTGTGAATCTTGGATGGGGGTTATGGCAAATGGATGTGAAGAATGCGTTTCTACAAGGTGAACTTGAGGATGAAGTGTATATGCATCCACCTCCAGGCCTTGAACACTTAGTAAAGAGTGGGAATGTACTGAGATTGAAGAAAGCCATCTATGGACTGAAGCAATCACCAAGGGCTTGGTACAACAAGTTGAGCACTACTCTGAATGGCCGAGGCTTCAAGAAGTCTGAACTAGATCACACTCTCTTCACTCTCACGACTCCCTCAGGTATGATTGCTCTCCTTGTGTATGTTGATGATATCATTATCACAGGGAGTGATAAGGAAGGTATCATAGCAACCAAGGAGTTTCTTAAATCCATGTTTGAGATTAAAGACTTGGGAGAAATGAAATACTTCCTTGGAATTGAGATATGTAGATCCAAGGAAGGTTTGTTCATGTCCCAAAGGAAATATACACTTGATCTTTTGAAAGGTGCAGGTGCTTATGGAGGCAAGACAGCAAGGATGCCTATGGAGGATGGCTACAAAGTCCCACGAGAGGGGGAGATTGAAGACAGCAAACCTTATCAGGATCCTAAACTCTATAGAAAACTAGTTGGCAAATTGATTTATCTTACTATAACTAGACCTGACATCTGCTTTGCTGTGAATCAGGTGAGTCAACACATGCAAGTGCCTAAGGAACATCACTGGCACATGGTGGAGAGGATCTTGATGTATCTCAACGGCTCACCTGATCAAGGAGTATGGATGGGCTGCAATGGAAGCACTGAAGTGGTGGGATATTGTGATGCGGATTGGGCTGGTGATAGAGCAGACAGGAGATCAACCACAGGCTATTGCACATTCATTGGAGGCAACTTGGTGACTTGGAAGAGCAAGAAGCAGAAGGTAGTGTCATGTTCAAGTGCAGAAGCCGAGTATAGAGCCATGCTGAAGCTCACCAACGAGTTGGTATGGATCAAAGGCATCTTGAAGCACTTGGAGATCGATCAAGCAACTCCAATGACAATGCATTGTGACAATCAAGCTGCCATCCACATTGCATCCAACTCGGTGTTTCATGAGAGGACCAAGCACATTGAAGTTGATTGTCACAAGGTGAGGCAGATGATTGTGCTAGGGGTGATCTTGCCATGTTACACAAGGAGTGAAGATCAGCTAGCGGATGTGTTCACCAAGGCTGCAAGACAGAAGACAATGGAGTCCATTCACATCAGGTTGGGCCTCATTGATCTTGGGAAGAGAAGGAGCTAATCCCCTTAGCTGCAAGGTCTTTACTCTTTTTCCCTCATCAAAGTTTTATCCCATTGGGTTTTCTTTGGTGAGGTTTTTAATGAGGAAGATCTTGTGGCTGTCCAAGCTTAGACTTATACAAAGCTAAGCTTGAGGGGGAGTGTTGAGTTGAGCTGAATATATATGTATGAAGAGCTAAGGAGTTGAAGAGGAAGGAGATGAGGAAGCTTGAGAGAGTTTAGGGAGAGCATGGTACGGACGTCCGTACAAGGCCGTACAAGCCGTACAGTCCGTACCATCCAGCATCGACCAAGACTTACCTTGCATCAGCCAAGTAACACGGTAACTAAGGTAAAGGGAAGGAACTTACCTTGAGGCATCAGACCGTTTAGGGATAAGGTAGAGCGCGCCTTGACAGGCTGGAACAGCTGGAAAGGCAAGAGCATCTCGGTCCAAGATGCCAGATACTCCGCGCATGTGGAGAAGCTAATTGGCTAGTCCAAATGAGCTTATCCTCTCCTGATTGACCTCACATGCTTTAGTCTTCTCTTGATTTCGAAAACCCTTGTATGCTCTCTCTATATATTGTAACTCATCAACCCTAATGAAGATTATGCAGTTTGAGTCTCTCTAATCTCTTAGACACTATGCTTTTCTCTTAGACACTAAACGGCTCTATCTAGTCTCCTAATCTTTCACAAACTTCTCTTAATCACTTCCTAAACACTCTCTTTATTCTGTTTACTCTAAGGATCTCTTAATCTCATAGAATCGCGATGTAAGAAGCTTGATTTTGATATATAAAGTAATGGAGAATCACTAGGAAGTTGAATAAATCTCATAGGAGTTAGGATGAAGAAGCTATCCCACTTTCAAATCAGGTGATCCCTGGGTTTTAAATTGCGTGTGGCGAGCCAACGCGATTAGGGGCTCGACTCTCGCCAAGCGCCATGGCGAGGCAAGTCGATCGCCATGTGTAACACATTTAAAACGGTGTTTTTTTTATTATAACTCCATGTTATGACATGGCAATAGCAAAAACACAGTAAAAGGAGAAAATTAAAACAACAATTCATTGAGTTGTTGGATGATCCTCCGGTCTCATACATAGTAGAAGTTCAAGTAGAAGAGAAGAATATGAGACTAGGGAAGAAGAATGATGCGAGAGGAGAATAGAGGTTTGCTTGATAGGAGAAATAGTATATGAGAACAGAGAACTAACCGAGAAAGAAAAGAGCTAGGGAGAGATTGTAAGCCGTGAATAGAGAAGAATAATATCAAAGAAAGAGCTGATGAAAACTTTAGGGAATTATCATATAGTAGACTGAGTTAGGGTTTGTTGATAGATTATATTAGACGGCAAAGCTTCATGGTAAAAGGGCCTCGGTTTAATAACCTAAATCTGTACAAACCAAGTTGGTTTGTCTAAAATCAATGAAGCTTCGCTATAGGCGCTTAGGAACTACTACTAAAGCGTTCAATAGCGATCGCTATGTGTACATCGCTTGGCTTTGAGGTGATGAAGCGACGAGGTCACGCTAAATCTCATAGGCCATGGCGATGAAAGCTATCCCATTTCAAATCAGGTGATCCCAGTTTTCCTGTTTGGGAATATGACAGCTTCTTTGTCATTCTAATCAAACCAGGATGAATCGCGATGTAAGAAGCTTGATTTTGATACATAAAGTAATGGAGAATCACTAGGAAGTTGAATAAATCTCATAGGAGTTAGGATGAAGAAGCTATCCCACTTTCAAATCAGGTGATCCCAGTTTTCCTGTTTAGGAATATGACAGCTTCTTTGTCATTCTAATCAAACCAGGATGAATCGCGATGTAAGAAGCTTGATTTTGATACATAAAGTAATGGAGAATCACTAGGAAGTTGAATAAATCTCATAGGAGTTAGGATGAAGAAGCTATCCCACTTTCAAATCAGGTGATCCCAGTTTTCCTGTTTGGGAATAGGACTTCTTTGTCATTCTAATCAAACCAGGATGAATCGCGATGTAAGAAGCTTGATTTTGATACATAAAGTAATGGAGAATCACTAGGAAGTTGAATAAATCTCATAGGAGTTAGGATGAAGAAGCTATCCCACTTTCAAATCAGGTGATCCCAGTTTTCCTGTTTGGGAATATGACAGCTTCTTTGTCATTCTAATCAAACCAGGATGAATCGCGATGTAAGAAGCTTGATTTTGATACATAAAGTAATGGAGAATCACTAGGAAGTTGAATAAATCTCATAGGAGTTAGGATGAAGAAGCTATCCCACTTTCAAATCAGGTGATCCCAGTTTTCCTGTTTGGGAATATGACAGCTTCCTTGTCATTCTAATCAAACCAGGATGAATCGCGATGTAAGAAGCTTGATTTTGATACATAAAGTAATGGAGAATCACTAGGAAGTTGAATAAATCTCATAGGAGTTAGGATGAAGAAGCTATCCCACTTTCAAATCAGGTGATCCCAGTTTTCCTGTTTGGGAATATGACAGCTTCTTTGTCATTCTAATCAAACCAGGATGAATCGCGATGTAAGAAGCTTGATTTTGATACATAAAGTAATGGAGAATCACTAGGAAGTTGAATAAATCTCATAGGAGTTAGGATGAAGAAGCTATCCCACTTTCAAATCAGGTGATCCCAGTTTTCCTGTTTGGGAATATGACAGCTTCTTTGTCATTCTAATCAAACCAGGATGAATCGCGATGTAAGAAGCTTGATTTTGATACATAAAGTAATGGAGAATCACTAGGAAGTTGAATAAATCTCATAGGAGTTAGGATGAAGAAGCTATCCCACTTTCAAATCAGGTGATCCCAGTTTTCCTGTTTGGGAATATGACAGCTTCTTGTCATTCTAATCAAACCAGGATGAATCGCGATGTAAGAAGCTTGATTTTGATACATAAAGTAATGGAGAATCACTAGGAAGTTGAATAAATCTCATAGGAGTTAGGATGAAGAAGCTATCCCACTTTCAAATCAGGTGATCCCAGTTTTCCTGTTTGGGAATATGACAGCTTCTTTGTCATTCTAATCAAACCAGGATGAATCGCGATGTAAGAAGCTTGATTTTGATACATAAAGTAATGGAGAATCACTAGGAAGTTGAATAAATCTCATAGGAGTTAGGATGAAGAAGCTATCCCACTTTCAAATCAGGTGATCCCAGTTTTCCTGTTTGGGAATATGACAGCTTCTTTGTCATTCTAATCAAACCAGGATGAATCGCGATGTAAGAAGCTTGATTTTGATACATAAAGTAATGGAGAATCACTAGGAAGTTGAATAAATCTCATAGGAGTTAGGATGAAGAAGCTATCCCACTTTCAAATCAGGTGATCCCAGTTTTCTGTTTGGGAATATGACAGCTTCTTTGTCATTCTAATCAAACAGGATGAATCGCGATGTAAGAAGCTTGATTTTGATACATAAAGTAATGGAGAATCACTAGGAAGTTGAATAAATCTCATAGGAGTTAGGATGAAGAAGCTATCCCACTTTCAAATCAGGTGATCCCAGTTTTCCTGTTTGGGAATATGACAGCTTCCTTGTCATTCTAATCAAACCAGGATGAATCGCGATGTAAGAAGCTTGATTTTGATACATAAAGTAATGGAGAATCACTAGGAAGTTGAATAAATCTCATAGGAGTTAGGATGAAGAAGCTATCCCACTTTCAAATCAGGTGATCCCAGTTTTCCTGTTTGGGAATATGACAGCTTCTTTGTCATTCTAATCAAACCAGGATGAATCGCGATGTAAGAAGCTTGATTTTGATACATAAAGTAATGGAGAATCACTAGGAAGTTGAATAAATCTCATAGGAGTTAGGATGAAGAAGCTATCCCACTTTCAAATCAGGTGATCCCAGTTTTCCTGTTTGGGAATATGACAGCTTCTTGTCATTCTAATCAAACCAGGATGAATCGCGATGTAAGAAGCTTGATTTTGATACATAAAGTAATGGAGAATCACTAGGAAGTTGAATAAATCTCATAGGAGTTAGGATGAAGAAGCTATCCCACTTTCAAATCAGGTGATCCCAGTTTTCCTGTTTGGGAATATGACAGCTTCTTTGTCATTCTAATCAAACCAGGATGAATCGCGATGTAAGAAGCTTGATTTTGATACATAAAGTAATGGAGAATCACTAGGAAGTTGAATAAATCTCATAGGAGTTAGGATGAAGAAGCTATCCCACTTTCAAATCAGGTGATCCCAGTTTTCCTGTTTGGGAATATGACAGCTTCTTTGTCATTCTAATCAAACCAGGATGAATCGCGATGTAAGAAGCTTGATTTTGATACATAAAGTAATGGAGAATCACTAGGAAGTTGAATAAATCTCATAGGAGTTAGGATGAAGAAGCTATCCCACTTTCAAATCAGGTGATCCCAGTTTTCTGTTTGGGAATATGACAGCTTCTTTGTCATTCTAATCAAACCAGGATGAATCGCGATGTAAGAAGCTTGATTTTGATACATAAAGTAATGGAGAATCACTAGGAAGTTGAATAAATCTCATAGGAGTTAGGATGAAGAAGCTATCCCACTTTCAAATCAGGTGATCCCAGTTTTCCTGTTTGGGAATATGACAGCTTCTTTGTCATTCTAATCAAACCAGGATGAATCGCGATGTAAGAAGCTTGATTTTGATACATAAAGTAATGGAGAATCACTAGGAAGTTGAATAAATCTCATAGGAGTTAGGATGAAGAAGCTATCCCACTTTCAAATCAGGTGATCCCAGTTTTCCTGTTTGGGAATATGACAGCTTCTTTGTCATTCTAATCAAACCAGGATGAATCGCGATGTAAGAAGCTTGATTTTGATACATAAAGTAATGGAGAATCACTAGGAAGTTGAATAAATCTCATAGGAGTTAGGATGAAGAAGCTATCCCACTTTCAAATCAGGTGATCCCAGTTTTCCTGTTTGGGAATATGACAGCTTCTTTGTCATTCTAATCAAACCAGGATGAATCGCGATGTAAGAAGCTTGATTTTGATACATAAAGTAATGGAGAATCACTAGGAAGTTGAATAAATCTCATAGGAGTTAGGATGAAGAAGCTATCCCACTTTCAAATCAGGTGATCCCAGTTTTCCTGTTGGGAATATGACAGCTTCTTTGTCATTCTAATCAAACCAGGATGAATCGCGATGTAAGAAGCTTGATTTTGATACATAAAGTAATGGAGAATCACTAGGAAGTTGAATAAATCTCATAGGAGTTAGGATGAAGAAGCTATCCCACTTTCAAATCAGGTGATCCCAGTTTTCCTGTTTGGGAATATGACAGCTTCCTTGTCATTCTAATCAAACCAGGATGAATCGCGATGTAAGAAGCTTGATTTTGATACATAAAGTAATGGAGAATCACTAGGAAGTTGAATAAATCTCATAGGAGTTAGGATGAAGAAGCTATCCCACTTTCAAATCAGGTGATCCCAGTTTTCCTGTTTGGGAATATGACAGCTTCCTTGTCATTCTAATCAAACCAGGATGAATCGCGATGTAAGAAGCTTGATTTGATACATAAAGTAATGGAGAATCACTAGGAAGTTGAATAAATCTCATAGGAGTTAGGATGAAGAAGCTATCCCACTTTCAAATCAGGTGATCCCAGTTTTCCTGTTTGGGAATATGACAGCTTCTTTGTCATTCTAATCAAACCAGGATGAATCGCGATGTAAGAAGCTTGATTTTGATACATAAAGTAATGGAGAATCACTAGGAAGTTGAATAAATCTCATAGGAGTTAGGATGAAGAAGCTATCCCACTTTCAAATCAGGTGATCCCAGTTTTCCTGTTTGGGAATATGACAGCTTCTTGTCATTCTAATCAAACCAGGATGAATCGCGATGTAAGAAGCTTGATTTTGATACATAAAGTAATGGAGAATCACTAGGAAGTTGAATAAATCTCATAGGAGTTAGGATGAAGAAGCTATCCCACTTTCAAATCAGGTGATCCCAGTTTTCCTGTTTGGGAATATGACAGCTTCCTTGTCATTCTAATCAAACCAGGATGAATCGCGATGTAAGAAGCTTGATTTTGATACATAAAGTAATGGAGAATCACTAGGAAGTTGAATAAATCTCATAGGAGTTAGGATGAAGAAGCTATCCCACTTTCAAATCAGGTGATCCCAGTTTTCCTGTTTGGGAATATGACAGCTTCTTTGTCATTCTAATCAAACCAGGATGAATCGCGATGTAAGAAGCTTGATTTTGATACATAAAGTAATGGAGAATCACTAGGAAGTTGAATAAATCTCATAGGAGTTAGGATGAAGAAGCTATCCCACTTTCAAATCAGGTGATCCCAGTTTTCCTGTTTGGGAATATGACAGCTTCCTTGTCATTCTAATCAAACCAGGATGAATCGCGATGTAAGAAGCTTGATTTTGATACATAAAGTAATGGAGAATCACTAGGAAGTTGAATAAATCTCATAGGAGTTAGGATGAAGAAGCTATCCCACTTTCAAATCAGGTGATCCCAGTTTTCTGTTTGGGAATATGACAGCTTCTTTGTCATTCTAATCAAACCAGGATGAATCGCGATGTAAGAAGCTTGATTTTGATACATAAAGTAATGGAGAATCACTAGGAAGTTGAATAAATCTCATAGGAGTTAGGATGAAGAAGCTATCCCACTTTCAAATCAGGTGATCCCAGTTTTCCTGTTTGGGAATATGACAGCTTCTTTGTCATTCTAATCAAACCAGGATGAATCGCGATGTAAGAAGCTTGATTTTGATACATAAAGTAGTGGAGAATCACTAGGAAGTTGAATAAATCTCATAGGAGTTAGGATGAAGAAGCTATCCCACTTTCAAATCAGGTGATCCCAGTTTTCCTGTTTGGGAATATGACAGCTTCCTTGTCATTCTAATCAAACCAGGATGAATCGCGATGTAAGAAGCTTGATTTTGATACATAAAGTAATGGAGAATCACTAGGAAGTTGAATAAATCTCATAGGAGTTAGGATGAAGAAGCTATCCCACTTTCAAATCAGGTGATCCCAGTTTTCCTGTTTGGGAATATGACAGCTTCCTTGTCATTCTAATCAAACCAGGATGAATCGCGATGTAAGAAGCTTGATTTTGATACATAAAGTAATGGAGAATCACTAGGAAGTTGAATAAATCTCATAGGAGTTAGGATGAAGAAGCTATCCCACTTTCAAATCAGGTGATCCCAGTTTTCCTGTTTGGGAATATGACAGCTTCTTTGTCATTCTAATCAAACCAGGATGAATCGCGATGTAAGAAGCTTGATTTTGATACATAAAGTAATGGAGAATCACTAGGAAGTTGAATAAATCTCATAGGAGTTAGGATGAAGAAGCTATCCCACTTTCAAATCAGGTGATCCCAGTTTTCCTGTTTGGGAATATGACAGCTTCCTTGTCATTCTAATCAAACCAGGATGAATCGCGATGTAAGAAGCTTGATTTTGATACATAAAGTAATGGAGAATCACTAGGAAGTTGAATAAATCTCATAGGAGTTAGGATGAAGAAGCTATCCCACTTTCAAATCAGGTGATCCCAGTTTTCCTGTTTGGGAATATGACAGCTTCTTTGTCATTCTAATCAAACCAGGATGAATCGCGATGTAAGAAGCTTGATTTTGATACATAAAGTAATGGAGAATCACTAGGAAGTTGAATAAATCTCATAGGAGTTAGGATGAAGAAGCTATCCCACTTTCAAATCAGGTGATCCCAGTTTTCCTGTTTGGGAATATGACAGCTTCTTTGTCATTCTAATCAAACCAGGATGAATCGCGATGTAAGAAGCTTGATTTTGATACATAAAGTAATGGAGAATCACTAGGAAGTTGAATAAATCTCATAGGAGTTAGGATGAAGAAGCTATCCCACTTTCAAATCAGGTGATCCCAGTTTTCCTGTTTGGGAATATGACAGCTTCCTTGTCATTCTAATCAAACCAGGATGAATCGCGATGTAAGAAGCTTGATTTTGATACATAAAGTAATGGAGAATCACTAGGAAGTTGAATAAATCTCATAGGAGTTAGGATGAAGAAGCTATCCCACTTTCAAATCAGGTGATCCCAGTTTTCCTGTTTGGGAATATGACAGCTTCCTTGTCATTCTAATCAAACCAGGATGAATCGCGATGTAAGAAGCTTGATTTTGATACATAAAGTAATGGAGAATCACTAGGAAGTTGAATAAATCTCATAGGAGTTAGGATGAAGAAGCTATCCCACTTTCAAATCAGGTGATCCCAGTTTTCCTGTTTGGGAATATGACAGCTTCTTTGTCATTCTAATCAAACCAGGATGAATCGCGATGTAAGAAGCTTGATTTTGATACATAAAGTAGTGGAGAATCACTAGGAAGTTGAATAAATCTCATAGGAGTTAGGATGAAGAAGCTATCCCACTTTCAAATCAGGTGATCCCAGTTTTCCTGTTTGGGAATATGACAGCTTCCTTGTCATTCTAATCAAACCAGGATGAATCGCGATGTAAGAAGCTTGATTTTGATACATAAAGTAATGGAGAATCACTAGGAAGTTGAATAAATCTCATAGGAGTTAGGATGAAGAAGCTATCCCACTTTCAAATCAGGTGATCCCAGTTTTCCTGTTTGGGAATATGACAGCTTCCTTGTCATTCTAATCAAACCAGGATGAATCGCGATGTAAGAAGCTTGATTTTGATACATAAAGTAATGGAGAATCACTAGGAAGTTGAATAAATCTCATAGGAGTTAGGATGAAGAAGCTATCCCACTTTCAAATCAGGTGATCCCAGTTTTCCTGTTTGGGAATATGACAGCTTCCTTGTCATTCTAATCAAACCAGGATGAATCGCGATGTAAGAAGCTTGATTTTGATACATAAAGTAATGGAGAATCACTAGGAAGTTGAATAAATCTCATAGGAGTTAGGATGAAGAAGCTATCCCACTTTCAAATCAGGTGATCCCAGTTTTCCTGTTTGGGAATATGACAGCTTCTTTGTCATTCTAATCAAACCAGGATGAATCGCGATGTAAGAAGCTTGATTTTGATACATAAAGTAATGGAGAATCACTAGGAAGTTGAATAAATCTCATAGGAGTTAGGATGAAGAAGCTATCCCACTTTCAAATCAGGTGATCCCAGTTTTCTGTTTGGGAATATGACAGCTTCTTTGTCATTCTAATCAAACCAGGATGAATCGCGATGTAAGAAGCTTGATTTTGATACATAAAGTAATGGAGAATCACTAGGAAGTTGAATAAATCTCATAGGAGTTAGGATGAAGAAGCTATCCCACTTTCAAATCAGGTGATCCCAGTTTTCCTGTTTGGGAATATGACAGCTTCTTTGTCATTCTAATCAAACCAGGATGAATCGCGATGTAAGAAGCTTGATTTTGATACATAAAGTAATGGAGAATCACTAGGAAGTTGAATAAATCTCATAGGAGTTAGGATGAAGAAGCTATCCCACTTTCAAATCAGGTGATCCCACTTTTCCTGTTTGGGAATATGACAGCTCTCTTGTCATTCTAATCAAACAGGATGAATCTCTATGTAAGAAGCTTGATTTTGATACATAAAGTAATGGAGAATCACTAGGAAGTTGAATAAATCTCATAGGAGTTAGGATGAAGAAGCTATCCCACTTTCAAATCAGGTGATCCCAGTTTTCCTGTTTGGGAATATGACAGCTTCCTTGTCATTCTAATCAAACCAGGATGAATCGCGATGTAAGAAGCTTGATTTTGATACATAAAGTAATGGAGAATCACTAGGAAGTTGAATAAATCTCATAGGAGTTAGGATGAAGAAGCTATCCCACTTTCAAATCAGGTGATCCCAGTTTTCCTGTTTGGGAATATGACAGCTTCTTTGTCATTCTAATCAAACCAGGATGAATCGCGATGTAAGAAGCTTGATTTTGATACATAAAGTAATGGAGAATCACTAGGAAGTTGAATAAATCTCATAGGAGTTAGGATGAAGAAGCTATCCCACTTTCAAATCAGGTGATCCCAGTTTTCCTGTTTGGGAATATGACAGCTTCCTTGTCATTCTAATCAAACCAGGATGAATCGCGATGTAAGAAGCTTGATTTTGATACATAAAGTAATGGAGAATCACTAGGAAGTTGAATAAATCTCATAGGAGTTAGGATGAAGAAGCTATCCCACTTTCAAATCAGGTGATCCCAGTTTTCCTGTTTGGGAATATGACAGCTTCCTTGTCATTCTAATCAAACCAGGATGAATCGCGATGTAAGAAGCTTGATTTTGATACATAAAGTAATGGAGAATCACTAGGAAGTTGAATAAATCTCATAGGAGTTAGGATGAAGAAGCTATCCCACTTTCAAATCAGGTGATCCCAGTTTTCCTGTTTGGGAATATGACAGCTTCCTTGTCATTCTAATCAAACCAGGATGAATCGCGATGTAAGAAGCTTGATTTTGATACATAAAGTAATGGAGAATCACTAGGAAGTTGAATAAATCTCATAGGAGTTAGGATGAAGAAGCTATCCCACTTTCAAATCAGGTGATCCCAGTTTTCCTGTTTGGGAATATGACAGCTTCTTTGTCATTCTAATCAAACCAGGATGAATCGCGATGTAAGAAGCTTGATTTTGATACATAAAGTAATGGAGAATCACTAGGAAGTTGAATAAATCTCATAGGAGTTAGGATGAAGAAGCTATCCCACTTTCAAATCAGGTGATCCCAGTTTTTCTGTTTGGGAATATGACAGCTTCTTTGTCATTCTAATCAAACCAGGATGAATCGCGATGTAAGAAGCTTGATTTTGATACATAAAGTAATGGAGAATCACTAGGAAGTTGAATAAATCTCATAGGAGTTAGGATGAAGAAGCTATCCCACTTTCAAATCAGGTGATCCCAGTTTTCCTGTTTGGGAATATGACAGCTTCTTTGTCATTCTAATCAAACCAGGATGAATCGCGATGTAAGAAGCTTGATTTTGATACATAAAGTAATGGAGAATCACTAGGAAGTTGAATAAATCTCATAGGAGTTAGGATGAAGAAGCTATCCCACTTTCAAATCAGGTGATCCCAGTTTTCCTGTTTGGGAATATGACAGCTTCCTTGTCATTCTAATCAAACAGGATGAATCGCGATGTAAGAAGCTTGATTTTGATACATAAAGTAATGGAGAATCACTAGGAAGTTGAATAAATCTCATAGGAGTTAGGATGAAGAAGCTATCCCACTTTCAAATCAGGTGATCCCAGTTTTCCTGTTTGGGAATATGACAGCTTCTTTGTCATTCTAATCAAACCAGGATGAATCGCGATGTAAGAAGCTTGATTTTGATACATAAAGTAGTGGAGAATCATTAGGAAGTTGAATAAATCTCATAGGAGTTAGGATGAAGAAGCTATCCCACTTTCAAATCAGGTGATCCCAGTTTTCCTGTTTGGGAATATGACAGCTTCCTTGTCATTCTAATCAAACCAGGATGAATCGCGATGTAAGAAGCTTGATTTTGATACATAAAGTAATGGAGAATCACTAGGAAGTTGAATAAATCTCATAGGAGTTAGGATGAAGAAGCTATCCCACTTTCAAATCAGGTGATCCCAGTTTTCTTGTTTGGGAATATGACAGCTTCCTTGTCATTCTAATCAAACCAGGATGAATCGCGATGTAAGAAGCTTGATTTGGATACATAAAGTAATGGAGAATCACTAGGAAGTTGAATAAATCTCATAGGAGTTAGGATGAAGAAGCTATCCCACTTTCAAATCAGGTGATCCCAGTTTTCCTGTTTGGGAATATGACAGCTTCTTTGTCATTCTAATCAAACCAGAATGAATCGCGATGTAAGAAGCTTGATTTTGATACATAAAGTAGTGGAGAACCATTAGGAAGTTGAAGAAATCTCATAGGAGTTAGGATGAAGAAGCTATCCCACTTTCAAATCAGGTGATCCCAGTTTTGCTGTTTGGGAATATGACAGCTTCCTTGTCATTCTAATCAAACCAGTATGAATCTGGTGTAGCCATGACCAGAGACATAGAAGAGGAGCTGAGCGAGACTGATGAGAATGAGCCAAGTGATGAGACTGCCGTAGAAGAGAGGTGTGAAGCTGAGGATACTGAAGAGAACCAGAACCAGAGTGAGATACCATGTGAGCCAGCCAGTGTGTGGAGTGGACCAGTTACTAGATCAAGACTGAGAGCACAAGAGGAGAGGCTCCAGGAGATAGCCAAAACCGTGGGCCTTGGTTCAAGGCAAGGAGATCAAGATAAACCAGCTTGTTGGTTTAATTTAATTACTTTGTAAGGGTTTTGGTTATTGGGCTTTCATTTAATTTAAACCAAAGACAATTAGGATTAGAATTAGAATTAAACCACCTTGGTTTAATATTAGGGTTTTCGATTTTCCCTTAAGAACATGGGGGACGCAGCTTTGTTTTCTCAACTTTCAATCTAAGAATTATTCAGTCAACTTTGTTGTCTTGTCTCTAGCTTTCTCTGTTCAGCTCTAGAACATTGATCTCACTTAAAGGAAGGAATTCCTGTGAATCCCATCTTAGACAATACAAGGTGATCTTGTGTCTTTGAGTAGCAAACCATCCTTGGCGCCAACCCACAGGCTCAGGGAGACGTTCATAGTTCAAAGGAGAGCTAGTAGCCTCTTAGAACACCCTCTATCCATCCACCTTCAAGTGATCCAGAGTTTAAGCCATACCCAGGCTGCACCAAGTGGTATCAGAGCCACTTGAAGGTTAGGGTTTGCGATTTGACTACTCAGATCATTCATTCCATCAAACACTTCTCTTATCTTTCTATCTGTTGTAAGCCAGCTGAGCCAACCCTGCAAATCAAAAAAAAAAAAGAAAAGAGATCTCTGATCCAAATCAAAAAAAATATATATATATAGCTGAAGAGTAATCCAGCTAGCTGAAGAGAAATCCAGCTCAGGGTGGTAAAGTCAGCTGGTGCCTAAATCTCTTAATACTTTCTATCTGATTCATTGGGGTTTTAGTTCTAGATCTTAAGTGTAGAACTTTGTTTTTCAACTGAACTTGTGGGAAGAGCTGAGACTTGGCGATTTGAAAACTTGAGTGAGAGAGAGATAATTTTGTTCCTGGCTTTGTGTTTTCTCTAACTATTTCAGGAACAATGAGTGAAGAGAGGCGAGATGGAAAGCAACCTGAGAGTTCAGGAGAACCGGCTGTCCAGCAAATCAACCTCAACCAAGTTCAATTTGAGGCTATGATAGCTGAGATAACCAGAAGAATGCAAAATACTTACAACCGTGCTCAACAAGCTAATGAAACTTTACCTGGTGATAATGCAGGGCAAGAGAGGGACGCGGTTGCTGCTGGAGCTCAGAGAGCACGCATTGGACCTATAAGAGGGCAACGAGTTGAGCTTAGGGGTCGTGGGATTTATGGAGAACATTATCAAGAAGATTCAGCTGATGAAAGTGATGATGGATCTCAGGCTAGTCATCATGGTAGAAATCACAACCGCAGGCGACCAGCTACTGATAACCTAGGCAATCTCAAGCTTAGAATCCCTCCATTCCATGGGAAGAATGATCCTGATGCTTACTTAGAGTGGGAGAAGAAGATTGAACTGGTTTTCAATTGCCAACAGTTCATCACTGAGGAGAGAAAAGTGAGACTAGCAGCTACTGAATTCTGTGGTTATGCTATCAGCTGGTGGGATCAGATTGCTACTACCAGGAGACGCAATGGAGAGCCTCAGGTAGCTTCCTGGTTTGAGATGAAAACTGTGATGAAGAAGAGATTTGTTCCTAATCACTATGGAAGAGATCTACACCAGAAGTTGAGAAGGCTTTCTCAAGGATCTAAGAGTGTAGAGGACTATCACCAGGAGATGGAAACACTCATGTTGAAAGCTGACTTAGAAGAAGAAGTAGAAGCTACTATGGCTAGATTCCAAGGAGGTCTTAACAGAGATATACAAGATAGGTTGGAGCTACAAGAGTATGAGGACATGGATGAACTGCTACATAAGGCTATTTTGATTGAGCAGCAGAACAAGAGGAAGAGCTCTACCCGGTCTTCATACACTCCTGCTTCAAAACCGGCCTACTCCAAGGAAGATAAGCCAGGGGATAAGTCCAAAGAAG
Organism: Brassica napus; assembly: GCF_020379485.1. Taxonomy (NCBI): domain Eukaryota; kingdom Viridiplantae; phylum Streptophyta; class Magnoliopsida; order Brassicales; family Brassicaceae; genus Brassica; species Brassica napus. The sequence goes on from NW_026015102.1 coordinate 250,970, forward strand.
GTTCTTCTTCAGTGGAGACCAAGAGAGATGACAAGGGTAAAGGAGTAGCCACACCTACTAAGACCAGGAACATTAAGTGTTTCAAGTGTCATGGCTTTGGTCACTATGCTAATGAGTGCACCAACAAGAAGGTGATGACTATCTTAGCCGACGGGGAGGTGATATCTGAAGAGGAGGACGCCGGCCAAGAGTCTGATGAGGAAGGCGTGGAGTACCCTGTCCGTGGAGAGCTATTAGTCACCAGGAGACTTCTCAATGCTCAACCTAAAACCAAAGAAGATGAGCAAAGGGAAAACTTGTTTCACACCAGATGCTTGATTCAAGAAAAGGTTTGTAGCTTGATCATTGATGGAGGAAGTTGTACTAATGTAGCAAGTGCTGAGTTGGTGGAGAAGTTGGGTCTTCAAGTGTTCAAGCATCCTAAGCCATATCTCTTGCAATGGATCAATGATGAGGGAGGATTAAAGATCACCAAGCAAGTGAAGGTATTGCTATCAGTGGGAAAGTACCAGGATGAGATCACTTGTGATGTAGCACCCCTGGAAGCTAGCCACATCCTTCTTGGACGTCCATGGCAGTATGATAAGAGATCAGTACATGATGGCTTTACCAACAGATACACTTTTATCCATAAGGAGAAACAAGTTACCCTGGCGCCAATGACCCCTCAGGAGGTACACCAGGATCAGATGCATCTCAAAATGAAGAGAGGAGAGTCCAAGGCCGCCAGCAAGTCCTTGCTTCTTGAAGAGACCAGCCAGGTAAGTAAACTCAACCTCTTTGCTACTGCTAAAGATATCAAAACTGCTGTGATTGAACAATCAAATTTGATACTAGTGGTTTATAAAGAATTGTTGAGCTCTACTACTAACCCTGCTCCTGAGATTCCAGAGGAGATTGAGTGTCTTTTGCAGGAGTATAGAGATGTGTTCCCAGAGGACAATCCCATAGGTCTGCCGCCTATTAGGGGAATAGAGCACCAGATTGACTTTGTACCAGGAGCTACTTTACCAAACCGTCCAGCATACAGGACCAACCCTGTGGAGACTAAGGAGCTTCAGAAACAAGTCAATGAGCTAATGGAGAAGGGACATATCAGGGAGAGTATGAGTCCTTGTGCTGTACCTGTCCTCTTGGTGCCAAAAAAAGATGGAAGCTGGAGGATGTGTGTGGACTGCAGAGCCATCAACAACATAACAGTTAAGTACAGACATCCTATTCCTCGCTTAGATGATATGCTAGATGAGTTACATGGTTCATGTGTCTTTTCTAAAATTGATTTAAAGAGTGGTTACCACCAGATTAGAATGAAAGAAGGAGATGAGTGGAAAACTGCCTTTAAAACTAAGCTAGGATTGTATGAATGGCTTGTGATGCCTTTTGGGCTTACTAATGCACCTAGTACTTTCATGAGATTAATGAATCATGTCTTGAGAGCTTTGATAGGACGATTTGTAGTTGTTTACTTTGATGATATCCTGATTTACAGCAAGACTATGAAAGAACATGTTAACCACTTGAAACAAGTTCTAGATGTGCTTAGAAAAGAAAATCTGTATGCTAACTATAAGAAGTGCTCTTTTGGCACAGATAACCTTGTCTTTTTAGGTTTTGTTGTGACTTCACAGGGCATACAGGTTGATGAGGAAAAGGTGAAAGCTATCAGGGAGTGGCCGATTCCTAAATCTATTGGAGAGGTCAGAAGTTTTCATGGACTTGCTGGCTTCTACCGGAGGTTTGTGAGAGATTTCAGTACAGTTGCAGCACCACTGACTGAAGTAGTCAAGAAGAGTGTAGGTTTCACTTGGGGGCCAGCCCAAGAAGAGGCATTTCAAATGCTAAAAGAGAAGTTAACAAGTGCTCCCTTACTTGCACTTCCTGACTTTTCTAAGACTTTTGAAATTGAATGTGATGCATCTGGTATTGGAATTGGAGCTGTGTTGATGCAGGATAAGAAACCCATAGCTTATTTCAGTGAGAAACTAGGAGGCGCCACCTTGAACTATCCTACCTATGACAAGGAGCTGTATGCCTTGGTGAGAGCTTTACAAGTGTGGCAACATTACTTGTGGCCTAAGGAGTTTGTGATCCATACAGATCATGAATCCCTTAAACATCTCAAAGGGCAACAGAAGCTGAACAAGAGACATGCCAGGTGGGTGGAGTTCATTGAGACCTTTCCTTATGTCATCCACTACAAGAAAGGTAAGGAGAATGTAGTGGCTGATGCACTCTCCAGAAGGTATACTCTTTTATCTTCAATGGAAACTAAACTCTTAGGATTTGAACATATCAAATCTTGCTATGCTAATGATCCTGAGTTTAAAGATGTGTTTAGAGAATCTGAGAAACATGCTAGTGGAAAATTCTATCAAGTAAAAGGATTTCTTTTCTATGATAACCGCCTGTGTGTTCCTAGTGGTTCTTTGAGAGAATTGTATGTTAGGGAAGCTCACGCAGGAGGGCTGATGGGACACTTTGGAGTCGCCAAAACACTCTCCACCTTGCAGGAGCACTTCTACTGGCCGAGTATGAAGAAAGAAGTGGAGCGTGTGTGCTCAAGGTGTGTCGTGTGCAAGCAAGCCAAGTCTAAGGTCCAACCAACAGGTTTGTATACACCCTCCCTATTCCTACTGCACCATGGATTGATATCTCTATGGACTTTGTCTTAGGATTGCCTAGAACTAGGAAAGGAAGAGATAGTATCTTTGTGGTTGTTGATAGATTTTCTAAGATGGCTCACTTCATACCTTGTCATAAAACTGATGATGCATCTTTGGTAGCTGATCTATTCTTTAGAGAAGTTGTTAGATTGCATGGTATGCCTAGGACTATAGTTTCTGATAGAGATACTAAGTTCCTTAGCTACTTCTGGAAAACTCTGTGGGGAAAGTTGGGAACTAAGCTATTGTTTTCAACTACTTGTCATCCCCAAACTGATGGTCAAACTGAATCAGTCAATAGGACATTGTCTACTCTTTTGCGTGCCATCATTAAGAGTAACATTAGGACATGGGAGGATTGTTTACCACATGTAGAGTTTGCATATAACAGAGCAGTGCATTCAGCTACTAAACTCTCTCCTTTTCAAGTTGTTTATGGTTTTAACCCATTGTCTCCTCTTGATTTATTTGCTTTACCTTTAAAAGAACAAACTAACCTTGATGGCAAGCAAAAGGCCGAGTTTGTTTTGTCTTTGCATGAACAGGTCAGGAAGAACATTGAGGAGAGGACCAAGATGTATGAGAGGCAGAAGAACAAGGGGCGCAAGGAGCTAGTGCTTGAACCGGGTGATCTTGTGTGGATTCACATGAGAAAAGAGAGGTTTCCTGTTGAGAGGAAATCAAAGTTGCTACCAAGGAAAGATGGACCTTTCAAAGTGCTGAAGAGAATCAACAACAATGCCTACCAGATTGATCTTGAAGGGAAATACACAATCAGTTCTACTTTCAATGTTTCTGACTTGGATCCTTTTATTGCAGATGATTTGGATTTGAGGTCAAATCCTTTTAAAGGAGGAGGGGATGGTGTAGCCATGACCAGAGACATAGAAGAGGAGCTGAGCGAGACTGATGAGAATGAGCCAAGTGATGAGACTCCCGTAGAAGAGAGGTGTGAAGCTGAGGATACTGAAGAGAACCAGAACCAGAGTGAGATACCATGTGAGCCAGCCAGTGTGTGGAGTGGACCAGTTACTAGATCAAGACTGAGAGCACAAGAGGAGAGGCTCCAGGAGATAGCCAAAACCGTGGGCCTTGGTTCAAGGCAAGGAGATCAAGATAAACCAGCTTGTTGGTTTAATTTAATTACTTTGTAAGGGTTTTGGTTATTGGGCTTTCATTTAATTTAAACCAAAGACAATTAGGATTAGAATTAGAATTAAACCACCTTGGTTTAATATTAGGGTTTTCGATTTTCCCTTAAGAACATGGGGGATGCAGCTTTGTTTTCTTAACTTTCAATCTAAGAATTATTCAGTCAACTTTGTTGTCTTGTCTCTAGCTTTCTCTGTTCAGCTCTAGAACATTGATCTCACTTAAAGGAAGGAATTCCTGTGAATCCCATCTTAGACAATACAAGGTGATCTTGTGTCTTTGAGTAGCAAACCATCCTTGGCGCCAACCCACAGGCTCAGGGAGACGTTCATAGTTCAAAGGAGAGCTAGTAGCCTCTTAGAACACCCTATATCCATCCACCTTCAAGTGATCCAGAGTTTAAGCCATACCCAGGCTGCACCAGAATCTCTATGTAAGAAGCTTGATTTTGATACATAAAGTAATGGAGAATCACTAGGAAGTTGAATAAATCTCATAGGAGTTAGGATGAAGAAGCTATCCCACTTTCAAATCAGGTGATCCCAGTTTTCCTGTTTGGGAATATGACAGCTTCCTTGTCATTCTAATCAAACCAGGATGAATCGCGATGTAAGAAGCTTGATTTTGATACATAAAGTAATGGAGAATCACTAGGAAGTTGAATAAATCTCATAGGAGTTAGGATGAAGAAGCTATCCCACTTTCAAATCAGGTGATCCCAGTTTTCCTGTTTGGGAATATGACAGCTTCCTTGTCATTCTAATCAAACCAGGATGAATCGCGATGTAAGAAGCTTGATTTTGATACATAAAGTAATGGAGAATCACTAGGAAGTTGAATAAATCTCATAGGAGTTAGGATGAAGAAGCTATCCCACTTTCAAATCAGGTGATCCCAGTTTTCCTGTTTGGGAATATGACAGCTTCTTTGTCATTCTAATCAAACCAGGATGAATCGCGATGTAAGAAGCTTGATTTTGATACATAAAGTAATGGAGAATCACTAGGAAGTTGAATAAATCTCATAGGAGTTAGGATGAAGAAGCTATCCCACTTTCAAATCAGGTGATCCCAGTTTTCCTGTTTGGGAATATGACAGCTTCTTTGTCATTCTAATCAAACCAGGATGAATCGCGATGTAAGAAGCTTGATTTTGATACATAAAGTAATGGAGAATCACTAGGAAGTTGAATAAATCTCATAGGAGTTAGGATGAAGAAGCTATCCCACTTTCAAATCAGGTGATCCCAGTTTTCTGTTTGGGAATATGACAGCTTCTTTGTCATTCTAATCAAACCAGGATGAATCGCGATGTAAGAAGCTTGATTTTGATACATAAAGTAATGGAGAATCACTAGGAAGTTGAATAAATCTCATAGGAGTTAGGATGAAGAAGCTATCCCACTTTCAAATCAGGTGATCCCAGTTTTCCTGTTTGGGAATATGACAGCTTCTTTGTCATTCTAATCAAACCAGGATGAATCGCGATGTAAGAAGCTTGATTTTGATACATAAAGTAATGGAGAATCACTAGGAAGTTGAATAAATCTCATAGGAGTTAGGATGAAGAAGCTATCCCACTTTCAAATCAGGTGATCCCAGTTTTCCTGTTTGGGAATATGACAGCTTCCTTGTCATTCTAATCAAACAGGATGAATCGCGATGTAAGAAGCTTGATTTTGATACATAAAGTAATGGAGAATCACTAGGAAGTTGAATAAATCTCATAGGAGTTAGGATGAAGAAGCTATCCCACTTTCAAATCAGGTGATCCCACTTTTCCTGTTTGGGAATATGACAGCTTCTTTGTCATTCTAATCAAACCAGGATGAATCGCGATGTAAGAAGCTTGATTTTGATACATAAAGTAATGGAGAATCACTAGGAAGTTGAATAAATCTCATAGGAGTTAGGATGAAGAAGCTATCCCACTTTCAAATCAGGTGATCCCAGTTTTCCTGTTTGGGAATATGACAGCTTCCTTGTCATTCTAATCAAACCAGGATGAATCGCGATGTAAGAAGCTTGATTTTGATACATAAAGTAATGGAGAATCACTAGGAAGTTGAATAAATCTCATAGGAGTTAGGATGAAGAAGCTATCCCACTTTCAAATCAGGTGATCCCAGTTTTTCTGTTTGGGAATATGACAGCTTCTTTGTCATTCTAATCAAACCAGGATGAATCGCGATGTAAGAAGCTTGATTTGGATACATAAAGTAATGGAGAATCACTAGGAAGTTGAATAAATCTCATAGGAGTTAGGATGAAGAAGCTATCCCACTTTCAAATCAGGTGATCCCAGTTTTCCTGTTTGGGAATATGACAGCTTCTTTGTCATTCTAATCAAACCAGGATGAATCGCGATGTAAGAAGCTTGATTTTGATACATAAAGTAGTGGAGAATCACTAGGAAGTTGAATAAATCTCATAGGAGTTAGGATGAAGAAGCTATCCCACTTTCAAATCAGGTGATCCCAGTTTTCCTGTTTGGGAATATGACAGCTTCCTTGTCATTCTAATCAAACCAGGATGAATCGCGATGTAAGAAGCTTGATTTTGATACATAAAGTAATGGAGAATCACTAGGAAGTTGAATAAATCTCATAGGAGTTAGGATGAAGAAGCTATCCCACTTTCAAATCAGGTGATCCCAGTTTTCCTGTTTGGGAATATGACAGCTTCCTTGTCATTCTAATCAAACCAGGATGAATCGCGATGTAAGAAGCTTGATTTTGATACATAAAGTAATGGAGAATCACTAGGAAGTTGAATAAATCTCATAGGAGTTAGGATGAAGAAGCTATCCCACTTTCAAATCAGGTGATCCCAGTTTTCCTGTTTGGGAATATGACAGCTTCTTTGTCATTCTAATCAAACCAGGATGAATCGCGATGTAAGAAGCTTGATTTTGATACATAAAGTAATGGAGAATCACTAGGAAGTTGAATAAATCTCATAGGAGTTAGGATGAAGAAGCTATCCCACTTTCAAATCAGGTGATCCCAGTTTTCTGTTTGGGAATATGACAGCTTCCTTGTCATTCTAATCAAACCAGGATGAATCGCGATGTAAGAAGCTTGATTTTGATACATAAAGTAATGGAGAATCACTAGGAAGTTGAATAAATCTCATAGGAGTTAGGATGAAGAAGCTATCCCACTTTCAAATCAGGTGATCCCAGTTTTCCTGTTTGGGAATATGACAGCTTCCTTGTCATTCTAATCAAACCAGGATGAATCGCGATGTAAGAAGCTTGATTTTGATACATAAAGTAATGGAGAATCACTAGGAAGTTGAATAAATCTCATAGGAGTTAGGATGAAGAAGCTATCCCACTTTCAAATCAGGTGATCCCAGTTTTCCTGTTTGGGAATATGACAGCTTCTTTGTCATTCTAATCAAACCAGGATGAATCGCGATGTAAGAAGCTTGATTTTGATACATAAAGTAATGGAGAATCACTAGGAAGTTGAATAAATCTCATAGGAGTTAGGATGAAGAAGCTATCCCACTTTCAAATCAGGTGATCCCAGTTTTCCTGTTTGGGAATATGACAGCTTCTTTGTCATTCTAATCAAACCAGGATGAATCGCGATGTAAGAAGCTTGATTTTGATACATAAAGTAATGGAGAATCACTAGGAAGTTGAATAAATCTCATAGGAGTTAGGATGAAGAAGCTATCCCACTTTCAAATCAGGTGATCCCAGTTTTCCTGTTTGGGAATATGACAGCTTCTTTGTCATTCTAATCAAACCAGGATGAATCGCGATGTAAGAAGCTTGATTTTGATACATAAAGTAATGGAGAATCACTAGGAAGTTGAATAAATCTCATAGGAGTTAGGATGAAGAAGCTATCCCACTTTCAAATCAGGTGATCCCAGTTTTCCTGTTTGGGAATATGACAGCTTCTTGTCATTCTAATCAAACCAGGATGAATCGCGATGTAAGAAGCTTGATTTTGATACATAAAGTAATGGAGAATCACTAGGAAGTTGAATAAATCTCATAGGAGTTAGGATGAAGAAGCTATCCCACTTTCAAATCAGGTGATCCCAGTTTTCCTGTTTGGGAATATGACAGCTTCTTTGTCATTCTAATCAAACCAGGATGAATCGCGATGTAAGAAGCTTGATTTTGATACATAAAGTAATGGAGAATCACTAGGAAGTTGAATAAATCTCATAGGAGTTAGGATGAAGAAGCTATCCCACTTTCAAATCAGGTGATCCCAGTTTTCCTGTTTGGGAATATGACAGCTTCCTTGTCATTCTAATCAAACCAGGATGAATCGCGATGTAAGAAGCTTGATTTTGATACATAAAGTAATGGAGAATCACTAGGAAGTTGAATAAATCTCATAGGAGTTAGGATGAAGAAGCTATCCCACTTTCAAATCAGGTGATCCCAGTTTTCCTGTTTGGGAATATGACAGCTTCTTTGTCATTCTAATCAAACCAGGATGAATCGCGATGTAAGAAGCTTGATTTTGATACATAAAGTAATGGAGAATCACTAGGAAGTTGAATAAATCTCATAGGAGTTAGGATGAAGAAGCTATCCCACTTTCAAATCAGGTGATCCCAGTTTTCCTGTTTGGGAATATGACAGCTTCTTTGTCATTCTAATCAAACCAGGATGAATCGCGATGTAAGAAGCTTGATTTTGATACATAAAGTAATGGAGAATCACTAGGAAGTTGAATAAATCTCATAGGAGTTAGGATGAAGAAGCTATCCCACTTTCAAATCAGGTGATCCCAGTTTTCCTGTTTGGGAATATGACAGCTTCTTTGTCATTCTAATCAAACCAGGATGAATCGCGATGTAAGAAGCTTGATTTTGATACATAAAGTAATGGAGAATCACTAGGAAGTTGAATAAATCTCATAGGAGTTAGGATGAAGAAGCTATCCCACTTTCAAATCAGGTGATCCCAGTTTTCCTGTTTGGGAATATGACAGCTTCTTGTCATTCTAATCAAACCAGGATGAATCGCGATGTAAGAAGCTTGATTTTGATACATAAAGTAATGGAGAATCACTAGGAAGTTGAATAAATCTCATAGGAGTTAGGATGAAGAAGCTATCCCACTTTCAAATCAGGTGATCCCAGTTTTCCTGTTTGGGAATATGACAGCTTCTTTGTCATTCTAATCAAACCAGGATGAATCGCGATGTAAGAAGCTTGATTTTGATACATAAAGTAATGGAGAATCACTAGGAAGTTGAATAAATCTCATAGGAGTTAGGATGAAGAAGCTATCCCACTTTCAAATCAGGTGATCCCAGTTTTCCTGTTTGGGAATATGACAGCTTCTTTGTCATTCTAATCAAACCAGGATGAATCGCGATGTAAGAAGCTTGATTTTGATACATAAAGTAATGGAGAATCACTAGGAAGTTGAATAAATCTCATAGGAGTTAGGATGAAGAAGCTATCCCACTTTCAAATCAGGTGATCCCAGTTTTCCTGTTTGGGAATATGACAGCTTCCTTGTCATTCTAATCAAACCAGGATGAATCGCGATGTAAGAAGCTTGATTTTGATACATAAAGTAATGGAGAATCACTAGGAAGTTGAATAAATCTCATAGGAGTTAGGATGAAGAAGCTATCCCACTTTCAAATCAGGTGATCCCAGTTTTCCTGTTTGGGAATATGACAGCTTCTTGTCATTCTAATCAAACCAGGATGAATCGCGATGTAAGAAGCTTGATTTTGATACATAAAGTAATGGAGAATCACTAGGAAGTTGAATAAATCTCATAGGAGTTAGGATGAAGAAGCTATCCCACTTTCAAATCAGGTGATCCCAGTTTTCCTGTTTGGGAATATGACAGCTTCTTTGTCATTCTAATCAAACCAGGATGAATCGCGATGTAAGAAGCTTGATTTTGATACATAAAGTAATGGAGAATCACTAGGAAGTTGAATAAATCTCATAGGAGTTAGGATGAAGAAGCTATCCCACTTTCAAATCAGGTGATCCCAGTTTTCCTGTTTGGGAATATGACAGCTTCTTTGTCATTCTAATCAAACCAGGATGAATCGCGATGTAAGAAGCTTGATTTTGATACATAAAGTAATGGAGAATCACTAGGAAGTTGAATAAATCTCATAGGAGTTAGGATGAAGAAGCTATCCCACTTTCAAATCAGGTGATCCCAGTTTTCCTGTTTGGGAATATGACAGCTTCTTTGTCATTCTAATCAAACCAGGATGAATCGCGATGTAAGAAGCTTGATTTTGATACATAAAGTAATGGAGAATCACTAGGAAGTTGAATAAATCTCATAGGAGTTAGGATGAAGAAGCTATCCCACTTTCAAATCAGGTGATCCCAGTTTTCCTGTTTGGGAATATGACAGCTTCTTTGTCATTCTAATCAAACCAGGATGAATCGCGATGTAAGAAGCTTGATTTTGATACATAAAGTAATGGAGAATCACTAGGAAGTTGAATAAATCTCATAGGAGTTAGGATGAAGAAGCTATCCCACTTTCAAATCAGGTGATCCCAGTTTTCCTGTTTGGGAATATGACAGCTTCTTTGTCATTCTAATCAAACCAGGATGAATCGCGATGTAAGAAGCTTGATTTTGATACATAAAGTAATGGAGAATCACTAGGAAGTTGAATAAATCTCATAGGAGTTAGGATGAAGAAGCTATCCCACTTTCAAATCAGGTGATCCCAGTTTTCCTGTTTGGGAATATGACAGCTTCTTTGTCATTCTAATCAAACCAGGATGAATCGCGATGTAAGAAGCTTGATTTTGATACATAAAGTAATGGAGAATCACTAGGAAGTTGAATAAATCTCATAGGAGTTAGGATGAAGAAGCTATCCCACTTTCAAATCAGGTGATCCCAGTTTTCCTGTTTGGGAATATGACAGCTTCTTTGTCATTCTAATCAAACCAGGATGAATCGCGATGTAAGAAGCTTGATTTTGATACATAAAGTAATGGAGAATCACTAGGAAGTTGAATAAATCTCATAGGAGTTAGGATGAAGAAGCTATCCCACTTTCAAATCAGGTGATCCCAGTTTTCCTGTTTGGGAATATGACAGCTTCTTTGTCATTCTAATCAAACCAGGATGAATCGCGATGTAAGAAGCTTGATTTTGATACATAAAGTAATGGAGAATCACTAGGAAGTTGAATAAATCTCATAGGAGTTAGGATGAAGAAGCTATCCCACTTTCAAATCAGGTGATCCCAGTTTTCCTGTTTGGGAATATGACAGCTTCTTTGTCATTCTAATCAAACCAGGATGAATCGCGATGTAAGAAGCTTGATTTTGATACATAAAGTAATGGAGAATCACTAGGAAGTTGAATAAATCTCATAGGAGTTAGGATGAAGAAGCTATCCCACTTTCAAATCAGGTGATCCCAGTTTTCCTGTTTGGGAATATGACAGCTTCTTTGTCATTCTAATCAAACCAGGATGAATCGCGATGTAAGAAGCTTGATTTTGATACATAAAGTAATGGAGAATCACTAGGAAGTTGAATAAATCTCATAGGAGTTAGGATGAAGAAGCTATCCCACTTTCAAATCAGGTGATCCCAGTTTTCCTGTTTGGGAATATGACAGCTTCCTTGTCATTCTAATCAAACCAGGATGAATCGCGATGTAAGAAGCTTGATTTTGATACATAAAGTAATGGAGAATCACTAGGAAGTTGAATAAATCTCATAGGAGTTAGGATGAAGAAGCTATCCCACTTTCAAATCAGGTGATCCCAGTTTTCCTGTTTGGGAATATGACAGCTTCTTTGTCATTCTAATCAAACCAGGATGAATCGCGATGTAAGAAGCTTGATTTTGATACATAAAGTAATGGAGAATCACTAGGAAGTTGAATAAATCTCATAGGAGTTAGGATGAAGAAGCTATCCCACTTTCAAATCAGGTGATCCCAGTTTTCCTGTTTGGGAATATGACAGCTTCTTTGTCATTCTAATCAAACCAGGATGAATCGCGATGTAAGAAGCTTGATTTTGATACATAAAGTAATGGAGAATCACTAGGAAGTTGAATAAATCTCATAGGAGTTAGGATGAAGAAGCTATCCCACTTTCAAATCAGGTGATCCCAGTTTTCCTGTTTGGGAATATGACAGCTTCCTTGTCATTCTAATCAAACCAGGATGAATCGCGATGTAAGAAGCTTGATTTTGATACATAAAGTAATGGAGAATCACTAGGAAGTTGAATAAATCTCATAGGAGTTAGGATGAAGAAGCTATCCCACTTTCAAATCAGGTGATCCCAGTTTTCCTGTTTGGGAATATGACAGCTTCCTTGTCATTCTAATCAAACCAGGATGAATCGCGATGTAAGAAGCTTGATTTTGATACATAAAGTAATGGAGAATCACTAGGAAGTTGAATAAATCTCATAGGAGTTAGGATGAAGAAGCTATCCCACTTTCAAATCAGGTGATCCCAGTTTTCCTGTTTGGGAATATGACAGCTTCTTTGTCATTCTAATCAAACCAGGATGAATCGCGATGTAAGAAGCTTGATTTTGATACATAAAGTAATGGAGAATCACTAGGAAGTTGAATAAATCTCATAGGAGTTAGGATGAAGAAGCTATCCCACTTTCAAATCAGGTGATCCCAGTTTTCCTGTTTGGGAATATGACAGCTTCCTTGTCATTCTAATCAAACCAGGATGAATCGCGATGTAAGAAGCTTGATTTTGATACATAAAGTAATGGAGAATCACTAGGAAGTTGAATAAATCTCATAGGAGTTAGGATGAAGAAGCTATCCCACTTTCAAATCAGGTGATCCCAGTTTTCCTGTTTGGGAATATGACAGCTTCTTTGTCATTCTAATCAAACCAGGATGAATCGCGATGTAAGAAGCTTGATTTTGATACATAAAGTAATGGAGAATCACTAGGAAGTTGAATAAATCTCATAGGAGTTAGGATGAAGAAGCTATCCCACTTTCAAATCAGGTGATCCCAGTTTTCCTGTTTGGGAATATGACAGCTTCTTTGTCATTCTAATCAAACCAGGATGAATCGCGATGTAAGAAGCTTGATTTTGATACATAAAGTAATGGAGAATCACTAGGAAGTTGAATAAATCTCATAGGAGTTAGGATGAAGAAGCTATCCCACTTTCAAATCAGGTGATCCCAGTTTTCCTGTTTGGGAATATGACAGCTTCTTTGTCATTCTAATCAAACCAGGATGAATCGCGATGTAAGAAGCTTGATTTTGATACATAAAGTAATGGAGAATCACTAGGAAGTTGAATAAATCTCATAGGAGTTAGGATGAAGAAGCTATCCCACTTTCAAATCAGGTGATCCCAGTTTTCCTGTTTGGGAATATGACAGCTTCTTTGTCATTCTAATCAAACCAGGATGAATCGCGATGTAAGAAGCTTGATTTTGATACATAAAGTAATGGAGAATCACTAGGAAGTTGAATAAATCTCATAGGAGTTAGGATGAAGAAGCTATCCCACTTTCAAATCAGGTGATCCCAGTTTTCCTGTTTGGGAATATGACAGCTTCTTTGTCATTCTAATCAAACCAGGATGAATCGCGATGTAAGAAGCTTGATTTTGATACATAAAGTAATGGAGAATCACTAGGAAGTTGAATAAATCTCATAGGAGTTAGGATGAAGAAGCTATCCCACTTTCAAATCAGGTGATCCCAGTTTTCCTGTTTGGGAATATGACAGCTTCTTTGTCATTCTAATCAAACCAGGATGAATCGCGATGTAAGAAGCTTGATTTTGATACATAAAGTAATGGAGAATCACTAGGAAGTTGAATAAATCTCATAGGAGTTAGGATGAAGAAGCTATCCCACTTTCAAATCAGGTGATCCCAGTTTTCCTGTTTGGGAATATGACAGCTTCTTTGTCATTCTAATCAAACCAGGATGAATCGCGATGTAAGAAGCTTGATTTTGATACATAAAGTAATGGAGAATCACTAGGAAGTTGAATAAATCTCATAGGAGTTAGGATGAAGAAGCTATCCCACTTTCAAATCAGGTGATCCCAGTTTTCCTGTTTGGGAATATGACAGCTTCCTTGTCATTCTAATCAAACCAGGATGAATCGCGATGTAAGAAGCTTGATTTTGATACATAAAGTAATGGAGAATCACTAGGAAGTTGAATAAATCTCATAGGAGTTAGGATGAAGAAGCTATCCCACTTTCAAATCAGGTGATCCCAGTTTTCCTGTTTGGGAATATGACAGCTTCTTTGTCATTCTAATCAAACCAGGATGAATCGCGATGTAAGAAGCTTGATTTTGATACATAAAGTAATGGAGAATCACTAGGAAGTTGAATAAATCTCATAGGAGTTAGGATGAAGAAGCTATCCCACTTTCAAATCAGGTGATCCCAGTTTTCCTGTTTGGGAATATGACAGCTTCTTTGTCATTCTAATCAAACCAGGATGAATCGCGATGTAAGAAGCTTGATTTTGATACATAAAGTAATGGAGAATCACTAGGAAGTTGAATAAATCTCATAGGAGTTAGGATGAAGAAGCTATCCCACTTTCAAATCAGGTGATCCCAGTTTTCCTGTTTGGGAATATGACAGCTTCTTTGTCATTCTAATCAAACCAGGATGAATCGCGATGTAAGAAGCTTGATTTTGATACATAAAGTAATGGAGAATCACTAGGAAGTTGAATAAATCTCATAGGAGTTAGGATGAAGAAGCTATCCCACTTTCAAATCAGGTGATCCCAGTTTTTCTGTTTGGGAATATGACAGCTTCTTTGTCATTCTAATCAAACCAGGATGAATCGCGATGTAAGAAGCTTGATTTTGATACATAAAGTAATGGAGAATCACTAGGAAGTTGAATAAATCTCATAGGAGTTAGGATGAAGAAGCTATCCCACTTTCAAATCAGGTGATCCCAGTTTTCCTGTTTGGGAATATGACAGCTTCTTTGTCATTCTAATCAAACCAGGATGAATCGCGATGTAAGAAGCTTGATTTTGATACATAAAGTAATGGAGAATCACTAGGAAGTTGAATAAATCTCATAGGAGTTAGGATGAAGAAGCTATCCCACTTTCAAATCAGGTGATCCCAGTTTTCCTGTTTGGGAATATGACAGCTTCCTTGTCATTCTAATCAAACCAGGATGAATCGCGATGTAAGAAGCTTGATTTTGATACATAAAGTAATGGAGAATCACTAGGAAGTTGAATAAATCTCATAGGAGTTAGGATGAAGAAGCTATCCCACTTTCAAATCAGGTGATCCCAGTTTTCCTGTTTGGGAATATGACAGCTTCTTTGTCATTCTAATCAAACCAGGATGAATCGCGATGTAAGAAGCTTGATTTTGATACATAAAGTAATGGAGAATCACTAGGAAGTTGAATAAATCTCATAGGAGTTAGGATGAAGAAGCTATCCCACTTTCAAATCAGGTGATCCCAGTTTTCCTGTTTGGGAATATGACAGCTTCTTTGTCATTCTAATCAAACCAGGATGAATCGCGATGTAAGAAGCTTGATTTTGATACATAAAGTAATGGAGAATCACTAGGAAGTTGAATAAATCTCATAGGAGTTAGGATGAAGAAGCTATCCCACTTTCAAATCAGGTGATCCCAGTTTTCCTGTTTGGGAATATGACAGCTTCTTTGTCATTCTAATCAAACCAGGATGAATCGCGATGTAAGAAGCTTGATTTTGATACATAAAGTAATGGAGAATCACTAGGAAGTTGAATAAATCTCATAGGAGTTAGGATGAAGAAGCTATCCCACTTTCAAATCAGGTGATCCCAGTTTTTCTGTTTGGGAATATGACAGCTTCTTTGTCATTCTAATCAAACCAGGATGAATCGCGATGTAAGAAGCTTGATTTTGATACATAAAGTAATGGAGAATCACTAGGAAGTTGAATAAATCTCATAGGAGTTAGGATGAAGAAGCTATCCCACTTTCAAATCAGGTGATCCCAGTTTTCCTGTTTGGGAATATGACAGCTTCTTTGTCATTCTAATCAAACCAGGATGAATCGCGATGTAAGAAGCTTGATTTTGATACATAAAGTAATGGAGAATCACTAGGAAGTTGAATAAATCTCATAGGAGTTAGGATGAAGAAGCTATCCCACTTTCAAATCAGGTGATCCCAGTTTTCCTGTTTGGGAATATGACAGCTTCTTTGTCATTCTAATCAAACCAGGATGAATCGCGATGTAAGAAGCTTGATTTTGATACATAAAGTAATGGAGAATCACTAGGAAGTTGAATAAATCTCATAGGAGTTAGGATGAAGAAGCTATCCCACTTTCAAATCAGGTGATCCCAGTTTTCCTGTTTGGGAATATGACAGCTTCCTTGTCATTCTAATCAAACCAGGATGAATCGCGATGTAAGAAGCTTGATTTTGATACATAAAGTAATGGAGAATCACTAGGAAGTTGAATAAATCTCATAGGAGTTAGGATGAAGAAGCTATCCCACTTTCAAATCAGGTGATCCCAGTTTTCCTGTTTGGGAATATGACAGCTTCCTTGTCATTCTAATCAAACCAGGATGAATCGCGATGTAAGAAGCTTGATTTTGATACATAAAGTAATGGAGAATCACTAGGAAGTTGAATAAATCTCATAGGAGTTAGGATGAAGAAGCTATCCCACTTTCAAATCAGGTGATCCCAGTTTTCCTGTTTGGGAATATGACAGCTTCTTTGTCATTCTAATCAAACCAGGATGAATCGCGATGTAAGAAGCTTGATTTTGATACATAAAGTAATGGAGAATCACTAGGAAGTTGAATAAATCTCATAGGAGTTAGGATGAAGAAGCTATCCCACTTTCAAATCAGGTGATCCCAGTTTTCCTGTTTGGGAATATGACAGCTTCTTTGTCATTCTAATCAAACCAGGATGAATCGCGATGTAAGAAGCTTGATTTTGATACATAAAGTAATGGAGAATCACTAGGAAGTTGAATAAATCTCATAGGAGTTAGGATGAAGAAGCTATCCCACTTTCAAATCAGGTGATCCCAGTTTTCCTGTTTGGGAATATGACAGCTTCTTTGTCATTCTAATCAAACCAGGATGAATCGCGATGTAAGAAGCTTGATTTTGATACATAAAGTAATGGAGAATCACTAGGAAGTTGAATAAATCTCATAGGAGTTAGGATGAAGAAGCTATCCCACTTTCAAATCAGGTGATCCCAGTTTTCCTGTTTGGGAATATGACAGCTTCTTTGTCATTCTAATCAAACCAGGATGAATCGCGATGTAAGAAGCTTGATTTTGATACATAAAGTAATGGAGAATCACTAGGAAGTTGAATAAATCTCATAGGAGTTAGGATGAAGAAGCTATCCCACTTTCAAATCAGGTGATCCCAGTTTTCCTGTTTGGGAATATGACAGCTTCTTTGTCATTCTAATCAAACCAGGATGAATCGCGATGTAAGAAGCTTGATTTTGATACATAAAGTAATGGAGAATCACTAGGAAGTTGAATAAATCTCATAGGAGTTAGGATGAAGAAGCTATCCCACTTTCAAATCAGGTGATCCCAGTTTTCCTGTTTGGGAATATGACAGCTTCCTTGTCATTCTAATCAAACCAGGATGAATCGCGATGTAAGAAGCTTGATTTTGATACATAAAGTAATGGAGAATCACTAGGAAGTTGAATAAATCTCATAGGAGTTAGGATGAAGAAGCTATCCCACTTTCAAATCAGGTGATCCCAGTTTTCCTGTTTGGGAATATGACAGCTTCTTTGTCATTCTAATCAAACCAGGATGAATCGCGATGTAAGAAGCTTGATTTTGATACATAAAGTAATGGAGAATCACTAGGAAGTTGAATAAATCTCATAGGAGTTAGGATGAAGAAGCTATCCCACTTTCAAATCAGGTGATCCCAGTTTTCCTGTTTGGGAATATGACAGCTTCTTTGTCATTCTAATCAAACCAGGATGAATCGCGATGTAAGAAGCTTGATTTTGATACATAAAGTAATGGAGAATCACTAGGAAGTTGAATAAATCTCATAGGAGTTAGGATGAAGAAGCTATCCCACTTTCAAATCAGGTGATCCCAGTTTTCCTGTTTGGGAATATGACAGCTTCTTTGTCATTCTAATCAAACCAGGATGAATCGCGATGTAAGAAGCTTGATTTTGATACATAAAGTAATGGAGAATCACTAGGAAGTTGAATAAATCTCATAGGAGTTAGGATGAAGAAGCTATCCCACTTTCAAATCAGGTGATCCCAGTTTTCCTGTTTGGGAATATGACAGCTTCTTGTCATTCTAATCAAACCAGGATGAATCGCGATGTAAGAAGCTTGATTTTGATACATAAAGTAATGGAGAATCACTAGGAAGTTGAATAAATCTCATAGGAGTTAGGATGAAGAAGCTATCCCACTTTCAAATCAGGTGATCCCAGTTTTCCTGTTTGGGAATATGACAGCTTCTTTGTCATTCTAATCAAACCAGGATGAATCGCGATGTAAGAAGCTTGATTTTGATACATAAAGTAATGGAGAATCACTAGGAAGTTGAATAAATCTCATAGGAGTTAGGATGAAGAAGCTATCCCACTTTCAAATCAGGTGATCCCAGTTTTCCTGTTTGGGAATATGACAGCTTCTTTGTCATTCTAATCAAACCAGGATGAATCGCGATGTAAGAAGCTTGATTTTGATACATAAAGTAATGGAGAATCACTAGGAAGTTGAATAAATCTCATAGGAGTTAGGATGAAGAAGCTATCCCACTTTCAAATCAGGTGATCCCAGTTTTCCTGTTTGGGAATATGACAGCTTCTTGTCATTCTAATCAAACCAGGATGAATCGCGATGTAAGAAGCTTGATTTTGATACATAAAGTAATGGAGAATCACTAGGAAGTTGAATAAATCTCATAGGAGTTAGGATGAAGAAGCTATCCCACTTTCAAATCAGGTGATCCCAGTTTTCTGTTTGGGAATATGACAGCTTCTTTGTCATTCTAATCAAACCAGGATGAATCGCGATGTAAGAAGCTTGATTTGATACATAAAGTAATGGAGAATCACTAGGAAGTTGAATAAATCTCATAGGAGTTAGGATGAAGAAGCTATCCCACTTTCAAATCAGGTGATCCCAGTTTTCCTGTTTGGGAATATGACAGCTTCTTTGTCATTCTAATCAAACCAGGATGAATCGCGATGTAAGAAGCTTGATTTTGATACATAAAGTAATGGAGAATCACTAGGAAGTTGAATAAATCTCATAGGAGTTAGGATGAAGAAGCTATCCCACTTTCAAATCAGGTGATCCCAGTTTTCCTGTTTGGGAATATGACAGCTTCCTTGTCATTCTAATCAAACCAGGATGAATCGCGATGTAAGAAGCTTGATTTTGATACATAAAGTAATGGAGAATCACTAGGAAGTTGAATAAATCTCATAGGAGTTAGGATGAAGAAGCTATCCCACTTTCAAATCAGGTGATCCCAGTTTTCCTGTTTGGGAATATGACAGCTTCTTTGTCATTCTAATCAAACCAGGATGAATCGCGATGTAAGAAGCTTGATTTTGATACATAAAGTAATGGAGAATCACTAGGAAGTTGAATAAATCTCATAGGAGTTAGGATGAAGAAGCTATCCCACTTTCAAATCAGGTGATCCCAGTTTTCCTGTTTGGGAATATGACAGCTTCTTTGTCATTCTAATCAAACCAGGATGAATCGCGATGTAAGAAGCTTGATTTTGATACATAAAGTAATGGAGAATCACTAGGAAGTTGAATAAATCTCATAGGAGTTAGGATGAAGAAGCTATCCCACTTTCAAATCAGGTGATCCCAGTTTTCCTGTTTGGGAATATGACAGCTTCCTTGTCATTCTAATCAAACCAGGATGAATCGCGATGTAAGAAGCTTGATTTTGATACATAAAGTAATGGAGAATCACTAGGAAGTTGAATAAATCTCATAGGAGTTAGGATGAAGAAGCTATCCCACTTTCAAATCAGGTGATCCCAGTTTTCCTGTTTGGGAATATGACAGCTTCCTTGTCATTCTAATCAAACCAGGATGAATCGCGATGTAAGAAGCTTGATTTTGATACATAAAGTAATGGAGAATCACTAGGAAGTTGAATAAATCTCATAGGAGTTAGGATGAAGAAGCTATCCCACTTTCAAATCAGGTGATCCCAGTTTTCCTGTTTGGGAATATGACAGCTTCTTTGTCATTCTAATCAAACCAGGATGAATCGCGATGTAAGAAGCTTGATTTTGATACATAAAGTAATGGAGAATCACTAGGAAGTTGAATAAATCTCATAGGAGTTAGGATGAAGAAGCTATCCCACTTTCAAATCAGGTGATCCCAGTTTTCCTGTTTGGGAATATGACAGCTTCTTTGTCATTCTAATCAAACCAGGATGAATCGCGATGTAAGAAGCTTGATTTTGATACATAAAGTAATGGAGAATCACTAGGAAGTTGAATAAATCTCATAGGAGTTAGGATGAAGAAGCTATCCCACTTTCAAATCAGGTGATCCCAGTTTTCCTGTTTGGGAATATGACAGCTTCTTGTCATTCTAATCAAACCAGGATGAATCGCGATGTAAGAAGCTTGATTTTGATACATAAAGTAATGGAGAATCACTAGGAAGTTGAATAAATCTCATAGGAGTTAGGATGAAGAAGCTATCCCACTTTCAAATCAGGTGATCCCAGTTTTCCTGTTTGGGAATATGACAGCTTCCTTGTCATTCTAATCAAACCAGGATGAATCGCGATGTAAGAAGCTTGATTTTGATACATAAAGTAATGGAGAATCACTAGGAAGTTGAATAAATCTCATAGGAGTTAGGATGAAGAAGCTATCCCACTTTCAAATCAGGTGATCCCAGTTTTCCTGTTTGGGAATATGACAGCTTCTTTGTCATTCTAATCAAACCAGGATGAATCGCGATGTAAGAAGCTTGATTTTGATACATAAAGTAATGGAGAATCACTAGGAAGTTGAATAAATCTCATAGGAGTTAGGATGAAGAAGCTATCCCACTTTCAAATCAGGTGATCCCAGTTTTCCTGTTTGGGAATATGACAGCTTCCTTGTCATTCTAATCAAACCAGGATGAATCGCGATGTAAGAAGCTTGATTTTGATACATAAAGTAATGGAGAATCACTAGGAAGTTGAATAAATCTCATAGGAGTTAGGATGAAGAAGCTATCCCACTTTCAAATCAGGTGATCCCAGTTTTCCTGTTTGGGAATATGACAGCTTCCTTGTCATTCTAATCAAACCAGGATGAATCGCGATGTAAGAAGCTTGATTTTGATACATAAAGTAATGGAGAATCACTAGGAAGTTGAATAAATCTCATAGGAGTTAGGATGAAGAAGCTATCCCACTTTCAAATCAGGTGATCCCAGTTTTCCTGTTTGGGAATATGACAGCTTCTTTGTCATTCTAATCAAACCAGGATGAATCGCGATGTAAGAAGCTTGATTTTGATACATAAAGTAATGGAGAATCACTAGGAAGTTGAATAAATCTCATAGGAGTTAGGATGAAGAAGCTATCCCACTTTCAAATCAGGTGATCCCAGTTTTCCTGTTTGGGAATATGACAGCTTCCTTGTCATTCTAATCAAACCAGGATGAATCGCGATGTAAGAAGCTTGATTTTGATACATAAAGTAATGGAGAATCACTAGGAAGTTGAATAAATCTCATAGGAGTTAGGATGAAGAAGCTATCCCACTTTCAAATCAGGTGATCCCAGTTTTCCTGTTTGGGAATATGACAGCTTCCTTGTCATTCTAATCAAACCAGGATGAATCGCGATGTAAGAAGCTTGATTTTGATACATAAAGTAATGGAGAATCACTAGGAAGTTGAATAAATCTCATAGGAGTTAGGATGAAGAAGCTATCCCACTTTCAAATCAGGTGATCCCAGTTTTCCTGTTTGGGAATATGACAGCTTCTTGTCATTCTAATCAAACCAGGATGAATCGCGATGTAAGAAGCTTGATTTTGATACATAAAGTAATGGAGAATCACTAGGAAGTTGAATAAATCTCATAGGAGTTAGGATGAAGAAGCTATCCCACTTTCAAATCAGGTGATCCCAGTTTTCCTGTTTGGGAATATGACAGCTTCTTTGTCATTCTAATCAAACCAGGATGAATCGCGATGTAAGAAGCTTGATTTTGATACATAAAGTAATGGAGAATCACTAGGAAGTTGAATAAATCTCATAGGAGTTAGGATGAAGAAGCTATCCCACTTTCAAATCAGGTGATCCCAGTTTTCCTGTTTGGGAATATGACAGCTTCCTTGTCATTCTAATCAAACCAGGATGAATCGCGATGTAAGAAGCTTGATTTTGATACATAAAGTAATGGAGAATCACTAGGAAGTTGAATAAATCTCATAGGAGTTAGGATGAAGAAGCTATCCCACTTTCAAATCAGGTGATCCCAGTTTTCCTGTTTGGGAATATGACAGCTTCCTTGTCATTCTAATCAAACCAGGATGAATCGCGATGTAAGAAGCTTGATTTTGATACATAAAGTAATGGAGAATCACTAGGAAGTTGAATAAATCTCATAGGAGTTAGGATGAAGAAGCTATCCCACTTTCAAATCAGGTGATCCCAGTTTTCCTGTTTGGGAATATGACAGCTTCTTTGTCATTCTAATCAAACCAGGATGAATCGCGATGTAAGAAGCTTGATTTTGATACATAAAGTAATGGAGAATCACTAGGAAGTTGAATAAATCTCATAGGAGTTAGGATGAAGAAGCTATCCCACTTTCAAATCAGGTGATCCCAGTTTTCTGTTTGGGAATATGACAGCTTCTTTGTCATTCTAATCAAACCAGGATGAATCGCGATGTAAGAAGCTTGATTTTGATACATAAAGTGGAGAATCACTAGGAAGTTGAATAAATCTCATAGGAGTTAGGATGAAGAAGCTATCCCACTTTCAAATCAGGTGATCCCAGTTTTCCTGTTTGGGAATATGACAGCTTCTTGTCATTCTAATCAAACCAGGATGAATCGCGATGTAAGAAGCTTGATTTGATACATAAAGTAATGGAGAATCACTAGGAAGTTGAATAAATCTCATAGGAGTTAGGATGAAGAAGCTATCCCACTTTCAAATCAGGTGATCCCAGTTTCCTGTTTGGGAATATGACAGCTTCCTTGTCATTCTAATCAAACCAGGATGAATCGCGATGTAAGAAGCTTGATTTTGATACATAAAGTAATGGAGAATCACTAGGAAGTTGAATAAATCTCATAGGAGTTAGGATGAAGAAGCTATCCCACTTTCAAATCAGGTGATCCCAGTTTTCCTGTTTGGGAATATGACAGCTTCTTTGTCATTCTAATCAAACCAATGAATCGCGATGTAAGAAGCTTGATTTTGATACATAAAGTAATGGAGAATCACTAGGAAGTTGAATAAATCTCATAGGAGTTAGGATGAAGAAGCTATCCCACTTTCAAATCAGGTGATCCCAGTTTTCCTGTTTGGGAATATGACAGCTTCCTTGTCATTCTAATCAAACCAGGATGAATCGCGATGTAAGAAGCTTGATTTTGATACATAAAGTAATGGAGAATCACTAGGAAGTTGAATAAATCTCATAGGAGTTAGGATGAAGAAGCTATCCCACCTTCAAATCAGGTGATCCCAGTTTTCCTGTTGGGAATATGACAGCTTCCTTGTCATTCTAATCAAACCAGGATGAATCGCGATGTAAGAAGCTTGATTTTGATACATAAAGTAATGGAGAATCACTAGGAAGTTGAATAAATCTCATAGGAGTTAGGATGAAGAAGCTATCCCACTTTCAAATCAGGTGATCCCAGTTTTCCTGTTTGGGAATATGACAGCTTCTTTGTCATTCTAATCAAACCAGGATGAATCGCGATGTAAGAAGCTTGATTTTGATACATAAAGTAATGGAGAATCACTAGGAAGTTGAATAAATCTCATAGGAGTTAGGATGAAGAAGCTATCCCACTTTCAAATCAGGTGATCCCAGTTTTCCTGTTTGGGAATATGACAGCTTCTTTGTCATTCTAATCAAACCAGGATGAATCGCGATGTAAGAAGCTTGATTTGATATATAAAGTAATGGAGAATCACTAGGAAGTTGAATAAATCTCATAGGAGTTAGGATGAAGAAGCTATCCCACTTTCAAATCAGGTGATCCCAGTTTTCCTGTTTGGAATATGACAGCTTCTTTGTCATTCTAATCAAACCAGGATGAATCGCGATGTAAGAAGCTTGATTTTGATACATAAAGTAATGGAGAATCACTAGGAAGTTGAATAAATCTCATAGGAGTTAGGATGAAGAAGCTATCCCACTTTCAAATCAGGTGATCCCAGTTTTCCTGTTTGGGAATATGACAGCTTCTTTGTCATTCTAATCAAACCAGGATGAATCGCGATGTAAGAAGCTTGATTTTGATACATAAAGTAATGGAGAATCACTAGGAAGTTGAATAAATCTCATAGGAGTTAGGATGAAGAAGCTATCCCACTTTCAAATCAGGTGATCCCAGTTTTCCTGTTTGGGAATATGACAGCTTCTTTGTCATTCTAATCAAACCAGGATGAATCGCGATGTAAGAAGCTTGATTTTGATACATAAAGTAATGGAGAATCACTAGGAAGTTGAATAAATCTCATAGGAGTTAGGATGAAGAAGCTATCCCACTTTCAAATCAGGTGATCCCAGTTTTCCTGTTTGGGAATATGACAGCTTCCTTGTCATTCTAATCAAACCAGGATGAATCGCGATGTAAGAAGCTTGATTTTGATACATAAAGTAATGGAGAATCACTAGGAAGTTGAATAAATCTCATAGGAGTTAGGATGAAGAAGCTATCCCACTTTCAAATCAGGTGATCCCAGTTTTCTGTTTGGGAATATGACAGCTTCTTGTCATTCTAATCAAACCAGGATGAATCGCGATGTAAGAAGCTTGATTTTGATACATAAAGTAATGGAGAATCACTAGGAAGTTGAATAAATCTCATAGGAGTTAGGATGAAGAAGCTATCCCACTTTCAAATCAGGTGATCCCAGTTTTCCTGTTTGGGAATATGACAGCTTCTTTGTCATTCTAATCAAACCAGGATGAATCGCGATGTAAGAAGCTTGATTTTGATACATAAAGTAATGGAGAATCACTAGGAAGTTGAATAAATCTCATAGGAGTTAGGATGAAGAAGCTATCCCACTTTCAAATCAGGTGATCCCAGTTTCCTGTTTGGGAATATGACACTTCTTTGTCATTCTAATCAAACCAGGATGAATCGCGATGTAAGAAGCTTGATTTGATACATAAAGTAATGGAGAATCACTAGGAAGTTGAATAAATCATAGGAGTTAGGATGAAGAAGCTATCCCACTTTCAAATCAGGTGATCCCAGTTTTCCTGTTTGGAAATATGACAGCTTCTTTGTCATTCTAATCAAACCAGGATGAATCGCGATGTAAGAAGCTTGATTTTGATATAAAGTAATGGAGAATCACTAGGAAGTTGAATAAATCTCATAGGAGTTAGGATGAAGAAGCTATCCCACTTTCAAATCAGGTGATCCCAGTTTTCATGTTTGGGAATATGACAGCTTCTTGTCATTCTAATCAAACCAGGATGAATCGCGATGTAAGAAGCTTGATTTTGATACATAAAGTAATGGAGAATCACTAGGAAGTTGAATAAATCTCATAGGAGTTAGGATGAAGAAGCTATCCCACTTTCAAATCAGGTGATCCCAGTTTTCCTGTTTGGGAATATGACCTTCTTTGTCATTCTAATCAAACCAGGATGAATCGCGATGTAAGAAGCTTGATTTTGGATACATAAAGTAATGGAGAATCACTAGGAAGTTGAATAAATCTCATAGGAGTTAGGATGAAGAAGCTATCCACTTTCAAATCAGGTGATCCCAGTTTTCCTGTTTGGGAATATGACAGCTTCTTTGTCATTCTAATCAAACCAGGATGAATCGCGATGTAAGAAGCTTGATTTTGATACATAAAGTAGTGGAGAATCACTAGGAAGTTGAATAAATCTCATAGGAGTTAGGATGAAGAAGCTATCCCACTTTCAAATCAGGTGATCCCAGTTTTCCTGTTTGGGAATATGACAGCTTCCTTGTCATTCTAATCAAACCAGGATGAATCGCGATGTAAGAAGCTTGATTTGATACATAAAGTAATGGAGAATCACTAGGAAGTTGAATAAATCTCATAGGAGTTAGGATGAAGAAGCTATCCCACTTTCAAATCAGGTGATCCCAGTTTTCCTTTTGTTTGGAATATGACACTTCCTTGTCATTCTAATCAAACCAGGATGAATCGCGATGTAAGAAGCTTGATTTTGATACATAAAGTAATGGAGAATCACTAGGAAGTTGAATAAATCTCATAGGAGTTAGGATGAAGAAGCTATCCCACTTTCAAATCAGGTGATCCCATTTTCCTGTTTGGGAATATGACAGCTTCTTTGTCATTCTAATCAAACCAGGATGAATCGCGATGTAAGAAGCTTGTTTTGATACATAAAGTAATGGAGAATCACTAGGAAGTTGAATAAATCTCATAGGAGTTAGGATGAAGAAGCTATCCCACTTTCAAATCAGGTGATCCCAGTTTTCCTTGTTTGGGAATATGACACTTCTTGTCATTCTAATCAAACCAGGATGAATCGCGATTGAGAAGCTTGATTATACAGTGTGAAGTACTAAGGGTGAAGACTCAAGAGGTATGATAAGCATTGGAGTTATGGGAGAGGTTCCCATTTCCTGACCGTACAGGTCGTTCAAGGAAGTACGGTCCCGTTCCCATCCAACTGTTGAGGATGAGGTAAATAGAGAGGAGACTTGATAGAGAAAGAGGAATTGAGGCATACAGTAACTTTGGAGTTTTACCCAGCTAACTTTAGTTTTAGCTGTGGAACTCATTAAGCTTGGAAAGTGATCTTGCTTCATTTGGAAGTTTACCCCACGACCAAGGAGAATGTGGATAAGGAAGAGCAGATCTGGATTAGGTTTCCTCAAGCTAGAGGGCTGGAGACTCAGGCTGTAAGTAGACAGCATCTAGTAAAGATGCCAAAGGGATCAAGCATGTGAAGACCCCCTTGATGCTTTTGGATGCTCTCTTTGACTACACATGCTCTGTCACATCTCTTTTCTTATCTTATGGATTTCGAATGGTATTGTCTCTCTCACATAAATATGTTGTAAACCTCATCTTTAAATATTAATGGAGTTTGAGTCTCTCTCTTTATTCTCTCACTAAAATCTTCTAATCTCTTTATCTTGTCATCTGATTATTCTGATATTATTTGAATCATGCCTAATACATACACAAAGTGTATATGGTATCAGAGCCAGGTTGGCAAAAGGGGGTGAGTGTGATTTCTTTTTCAAATCAGAGTGTTCTTGAGTGTTCTTGAGTGTTCTTGGTTTGAATTCTTGAGGTTTTCTGGGTATGTGTGTTTGTCTATTCTTTTTGGCTGGGTTTATTTGAGATTCTCTGGTGAAACATGGATATGAGCACGAATCTAGTGGAGTAGTGAGATTCAAGAAAAAAACCAGTGGGTTTGGCCAAGATGGGTAAAACAGCTTTGGGAAGCTGTGGGATTTGGAGTAATCAAGTAAAGGAGAACCTTTAATGGAGAGAGCTGCTGATGGGGGTCAGACAGCAAGGTTGAAAATGTGAAGATCAGTTGAGTCTTGAAGAAAGTATATCTCTGAGAAGATTGAAGAGGTTTATGAGAACAAGATCAATCTAAGGAGGATGGTTGAAGTCGGAAGATGATCGTGAGTTGAAACAGAAGAAGGTTCAATCAGCATGTGAAGAAAGCTAGATGTTTGTGGTCGGAGTTACAAAGCTTGAGACCAAGAAGTTGTGATCCAAGATGCTAGA
Organism: Brassica napus; assembly: GCF_020379485.1. Taxonomy (NCBI): domain Eukaryota; kingdom Viridiplantae; phylum Streptophyta; class Magnoliopsida; order Brassicales; family Brassicaceae; genus Brassica; species Brassica napus. The sequence continues at coordinate 278,747 of NW_026015102.1, forward strand.
AGAGTGGCGAGAGCAAATTTGTCTTCAGCCTCCTTGCAAGCTTGGGAAAATCTTATGGCTGGTTGGTAACTTATTCTCAAGGAAGAGAAGCTACCACATGGAGAAGTGTGTGTACTTTTCAGAGGCTTCATCAAGTGATGGAAGAGAACAAGATATAACTTGGAGTAGGAGGGTGCTAAAAGGAAGAAGAGGCTGAGACGACGTTCTAAGGCTCAGATCAGAAGATGAAGGTGTTGGAAGAGACATACTGTCTGGTTATCCAGGTAGTATGGTATATGAAGATGGCAGAGAAGAAGCACACAGATTCTTATGGGAGAGTGTTCTTACTCAGCTTACATGGGAGAATCTGTAGAGAGCAGTGGGGTCATGAGGAAGCTAGAGACCAAAGGAGCGATGAGCGTGTCACAAAGGATGAATGGGATGAGTTTGTCAAGTATGTGTATGCTTTGGCTACGACCCGGAGACAAGGTGCTCCTGCCAAAGCATCCACATCCAACAAACCCATCATTGTTGATTCTGGAGCAAGTCATCACATGATTAGTGATAGAAGCTAATGAGTGATGTAAAGAAAGCCACTGGGGGTGTATGATAGCCAATGGAGAAGGATTCCAATAGAAGGGTTGGAAAGCTCAAGCTATTTGACAAAGACTCAGATGCCTTCTACATGCCACAGTTTGCTTCAAATCTGGTATCTGTGAGGAAAGCCACTTTGATCTTGGCTGTCAAGTAGTATTCAGGCCAGATGATGTTGAGTTCCAAGATTTGAAGACTGGAAGGGTCATTGGGAGAGGAGACAGCAAGAATAATCTATACCAGCTCCAATTGGCTAAGATTTCTAAACCTTTGATTCTATGTTTTGAGTAGTACTTATGAGAAGATTGATATTTACTTGGCATGCTAGATTGGGACATCCTCATGCTCGTGCTATTGAATTGATATTCCTAATATGTCATTTAAATCACTTGGAGTGTGAAGCATGCATATTAGGAAAGCATTGTAGGACTGTTTTTCCACATCAGAAACTACTTATGAGCATTGCTTTGATCTAGTTCATTCAGATGTGTGGACTGCTCCTTGTTTGTCTAGGATAGCCAGAAATACTTTGTGACTTCATTGATGAGAAGTCTAAGTATACTTGGCTTACTTGCTTCCATCTAAAGATAGGGGCTAGAAGCATTTATGAACTTCCAGCATATGTATCTAATCAATACAATGCTACTGTGAAGGTACTGAGATCAGATAATGGAGGTGAATACATCAGCAATGCCTTCAAGAGTCATCTAGCCAAGCTGGGATTGTGCATCAGACTAGCTGTCCTTAACACCACAGCAGAATGGTGTAGCTGAGAGGAAGAACAGGCACTTGATGGAGGTTGCTAGATCAATGATGTTTCATGCAATGTCCCAAACGTTTTGGAGTGATGCTGTGCAGACTGCTTGCTATCTCATCAACCGGGTTCCAACCAAGATATTGAAGAATCTGTCTCCATTTGAAGTGTTGAACAGAGCAAACCTGTCATTGATCACCTACGTGTTTTGGGTGTGTGTGCTATGTCATGGTTCCAGGAGAGCAGAGAACAAGCTGAGGCAAAGAGTACTAAGCTATGTTCATTGTTACTCTATCACTCAGAAAGGTACAAGTGCTATGATCCTGAAGCAAGGAGAGTGATGGTATCTAGAGAAGTGAAGTTTTGTTGAAACAAAGGTTATTATGAAGAAAAGGAGTGGGAAAATCTGAGGATTGTCTCAAGCTCCATCTGATAAGGCAACAAACTGAGAGTGTTGTTGGAGAAGCTCGGATGGGTTATCCCAGGATCAGGAACCCGGAAGGGAGAGTCTTCCAATCAGACTGGTGGAGCTGGAAGAACAACTCCTCTTGATCATGAGAGGGGGAATGGAACTGAATCTGGTGAGCAAGAGCAAAACCAGAGGATCAGGTCTTCATGATCAAGTGAGAACATGTTCAGTCTAGTGGAGAAGTGGATGAGGTTCAGTCTAGTGGAGAAGTGGATGAGGTTCAGTCTAGTGGAGAATAACAAGTCGGACCGGCCAGTTCAGAAGAAGAGCAAGTGGAGCCGGCTAGTGTGCAACTGAAGATCAGGTCAAGCTTTGAGGAGGAGCACAAGGATAATAGGGATCCTTCCAACTGGGTAACACGAGAGTGTACTACAATGCCCAGGCTGTGGAGCATCCTTCTCAAGCCGTGTGTTCCTTTGCTGAGTTTCCAGAGGAGCATTATGCCTTTATGATTAGTCTGGATGAGAGTTATGTACCAAGGACTTATGAAGAAGCTATGTTAGACAAGGAATGGAAAGAATCAGTGGGAGCTGAAGCAGGTGCTATGATCAAAAATGATACATGGTATGAGAGTGAGCTGCCTAAGGGAAAGAAGGCTGTATCTAGTAGATGGATCTTCACAATCAAGTATCTAGCAAATGGACAGATGATAGGAAGAAGACCAGATTGGTTGCAAGAGGATTTACACAGACCTATGGAGAGGATTACATTGATACCTTTGCACCAGTAGCTAAGCTGCACACAGTTCGATTGTGTTGTCCATTGCAACAAACTTGGAGTGGGATTTGTGGCAGATGGATGTGAAGAATGCTTTCTACAAGGTGAGCTAGAAGATGAGGTATACATGCTTCCTCCTCCTGGTCCCCTTTAGCATCTAGTAAACCAGAAATGTTTTGAGATTGAAGAAGGCAATATATGGGATTAATAACAAAACCGGTTTCAGGGTTAATTCCTCATGGTTGCAAATATATCCTTTTTGAGTGAACCTATGTTGCTGCTGGCTCCAATGTAGCTTGTATGGTTGATCTCATGAGTTGGTGGTCCAGCTACTGATTGAGGTCCTCATCATTCCCTCCCTCTTCAAAAGGTTTTGTCCTCAAACCAATTTACCTTGGTATATGGACGGTTTTGTGGATTTTTGTGATTGTCGATATCGTGGTTTTTCTTTAATCAGTAGGGAAGCCATGACCCTTTCCATGGTAGGTCTATGATTTCCCTTGGCAAGAACGTGGTCTCCTTTTTGAAATCTCCTATTTCACACTTGGTTTCTCCATTGACCACTGCTTGGGTGTAAGGTTGTGAGTTTGGTTCTGGATGCTTCTCCATTGTACCTATACCTGAATCATCACTTATGGGCAAGAGCAAGTGTTTCATACTTGAAGTGGAGGATTCAAAAAAATAGTATTGAGTAAGATTTAGAGCTTCACTTACCTGGTTATCTTGCATTGATTCAGCTTCGGTATTTGCTACCTCTAAAGCATGATCAGCTGGTGTAGAGGTCTCTAGGATAGATTGCTCATTATTCTCTTGTTGTTGAGCTTCTGGACGTGTCTCCTCATTACCTAGACCTTTATAAACATTCTTATAAAGTGGGACTTGAGAATTTTCAAGTGTTGAACTTGCTAGCGCAGCAAGGTTGGGTTCTTGTTCCTTGATTTCCATGTTAGTACCTGAAATGTTTTAACCTTTTGGGCACTAGACAAGTGTGTTAAGACAGTCATGGAATTACTAGAAACAGAATTAGATCCAGCTTTAATCAAGTTGATAAGATCATCAAACTTTTTATCTATTCTAGTAAAGGAATCACTTATCTCCAAGTTGGTTTCTCTTGCTTCACGTAGTGCCATCTTTACAGCTCGTTTTGTGGGGCAATATTTGCAAGATGACCTTGGCCTTGACACCTATAACAAATAACCTCAGGTGGTTTTAAAGATTTAGAGTACTCACCTTGGTTGTGCTTTACATGAGGTGTATGCACTGGTTTTGAGCTTTGCCTCTGGTTTGCCGGCTGCAAGACGTGGGGTTGTACTACTCTCTTTGTAGACACCTTCTGAGCGTGTTGTGTAGGGATGTAAGGTGCAAATCTATCCCTCATGACCCCTTTGAATTGCTCCCAAGTGCGTATAGGAGGCTCTTGAAATTGTTCCCTATACTTCTCTTCTCTTTTCCAATACCGTTGAGCCTTTTCAGTGAGCTGTCCTAGACCATAGGACAAGTATTCTCCTTTTGGAATGGAGTTGCACTTGAAGTACCTTTCCATGTCCTCTTCCCACTGAAGATAGTTTCTAGGGTCTTCACCTTTTCCTGAAAACTTATACAAACGAAACTGATCATATGAATTATAGTGAGAAGTTAAAGTTACCTCACGCTCATGTAGTTGTCTCGGTTTCAGTTTAACAAAACGTTTAGGACAGGTTCTAGGGGGTAATCTCCTCATCTCAAAATGTTCATACATCAGCTCTTTGACATATTCCCAGTGTGGGGTTGGTTCCTTGAAGTAGATGCGACATTCTTCTCTTGAAGCCACCATTGGTAAGCTCTCCTACAAGGGTGTCTAAGGCTATGGACAGCTTCTTATGTTCAGGAACTTTGTACTCCCAAAAATAATTTTCCATGTCTTCCTGCCATCTGGAGTAGTTCTCTTTTCCTGAAAAAGACACAAGTGTTTTGGTGAAAACTGTTGGACTATAGTCATAAAATTTATCAGTAAATTTTAACCAAGGTTTAGAATAGCTCTTGTTGATGGTATGGTTCTTGTAGTGGTCTTGTGGTTTGGAATCAAGCTCCCCACGACATGGTCCTTCCTCATATCCATCTTCAGCCCTTGACTCTCTACACTGGTCGTCTTCTTCAGAGCCATCTCCATAGTTTTGATCTTCCCATGAGTATCCCGGTTCTTCACCCCAATCAAGTTCAGAAATATTGTACTCATCAGCTTCTTCTTCAGAGCCATCTCCATAGTTTTGATCTTCCCATGAGTATCCCGGTTCTTCACCCCAATCAACTTCAGAAATATTGTACTCATCAGCTTCTTCTTCAGTCGCCATGTCTACCAAGTTAAGGATTAAATATCTCAAGAAGAAGATGAAAGTATTCTGAATCAAGTGATTAAACAAGAAAACGTGACTAGCAAAGTTAAAGGAAAGAAGAAGAAAAAAATACTAAACACTAAAAAAAATGGGCAATTTCTGATTTCCTCTCTTTTTTTTTTTTTTTAAAAAAGTTTGCAAGTAAACAAAAATCTTTTGGAAAGGAATAAGTTTCGGTTGACCAGAAGAAGGAAAACTTTCAAAAACTCCACCAAAATTTGGAAACTCGGATATTAACTTAATTCTAACAGCTTTTATGTTTTTTTTTTTTAAGATATGGATCTAAGAAACAATTAAATCGACAGGATGAAGAACAAATGAAGAACACAACTTTTTATGGGTTTTAATATTTTTGACAGAAATAAAGAACTAAATGCAACAAATGACAAACAATTTTATTTTATGGTTTTATGAAATAGAAACAAGATAAACAAGATGCAACAGAAACAAATATGACTTTTTATAGGTTTTATATGATTATGCAAAACAAAACTAAATGAAAAACAAAATGCAAAACAAAACAAAATTAAAAGAGATAAAGGTTGGATGAACACAACCTGGGGATAGGAGCTTTAAGCTCTGATACCAAAAATGATACAAGCCTAAGCTAACAAAGACTAGATCACAAGGCAACAAGAGTTGTCAAGCTTGAATGGGTCGATTGTCGCCAAAGGGTTGCGGAAGTATCCCTTTGATAAGACCAGAAGCCTGGCCTATGTGAATCCACACAAAGACAGAGACCTACACTTGTATCCTAGAATGAATCCACAAACTAAGGAGACAAGCAAACGGACAAGAAATCTAAAGGAATCCACCTAAAGACTAATTGAACAAAACAAAGACAAACTTTGTAAACTGAATAATACTTTATTAATTTCGTGCAAGGGTGATTTACAAATGAGACTTAGCTCAGTTTAAATAGAAGAACACAAATGCCTAAAAGAATAACTTGGAAAGAAATAATAAGTGAAAAACTAGCCGTTGGACTAAGTTGGTGCAGAATCTGTCCATGTATGGAAGTTTTCTTTCTCCTTGTATCTTGTGAGTTTGGGAAGAAAGAAATGCATCCTTGGGATCTCCTTTGATGTCTGGATAGTCTCTAAGTCGTGCCTGAAGAGAAGGGGAAAGAGCCGTTGGT